>NW_026067929.1:2111662-2128436 GCF_014885135.2 Alexandromys fortis
TTCTCCCAGTCAGTGGGTTGCCTTTCTGTCTTAGCGACAGTGTCCTTTGCTTTACAGAAGCTTCTCAGTCTCAGTAGGTCCCATTTATTCAATGAGGCCCTTACTGTCTGTGCTGCTGGGTTATACGTAGGAAGTAGTCTCCTGTGCCCACGTGTTGTAGAGTATTTCTCACTTTCTCTTCTATCAGGTTCAGTGTGTTCAGACTGATATTGAGGTCTTTAATCCGCTTGGACTTGAGTTTTGTGCAAGGTGATAGATATGGGTCTATTTTCATTCTTCTACAGATTGACATTCAGTTTTGCCAGCACAATTTGTTGAAGATGCACTCTTTTTTCCATTGTATACTTTTAGCTCCTTTATCGAAAATCAGGTGTTCATAGGTTTGTGGGTTAACGTCAGGGTCTTCTATTCGATTCCATTGGTCGACTTCTCTGTTTTTATGCCAGTACCAAGCTGTTTTCAATACTGTTGCTCTGTAATAGAGTTTGAAGTCAGGGATGGTAATGGCTCCAGAAGTATTTTTATTGTATATGATTATTTTGGCTATCCTGGTGTTTTAATGCTTTCTAGATGGTTTTTATTTCTTGTTTCTAATCATTTATCATAGATACAGTAGTATTTACTCACTGTGACCCAGAGAGTAAATTTAGTTTAGCAGTAACACTAATTTTGTTTACTAATTTTTGAACTTATATGGACTCCTCAGCTTTTTAATTATTCATTCAAACATCACGTTTTGGTTTATTATGACAATGTTTATTCTCTCTTTGTTTTTTTGAGACAAGGGTTTCTGGTTGTCCTGGAACTGACGCTGTCCTAGAACCAGGCTGGCCTAGAACTCATAAAGATCAGTCTTCCTCGCGCCCCCAGCCCTGGGATTAAACACATGTGGTACCACAACCGGCACTGTTTATTATCTTAAGAGAAATAGTCAGGTGGTGGTGTAGGCCTTTAATCCCAGAACTTGGGAGGCAGAGGCAGGTGGATCTCTTTAAGTTTAAGGCAAGTCTAGTCAAAAAGAAATAGTTTCAGGACAGGAACCAAAGCTATTCAGAGAAACTGTTTTAAAAAATTTACATACATACATACATACATACATGCATACAAAATCCCTGAGTTTTGCATATGCCAATAGCTTTTAGAGTTCTTGCTATTAGTGCCTTATATGATTAATATCCAGGTTAACATCTAACTCAAATTAAACAGGAAATTTGTTCCTATTAGTGATTGCTACCAAATATTACCACTACTACTACTACCACTACTAACGTATATTTTAAAATATTAAGTCTCTTAAGGATTTGATGATAATTACTTAGCAGTTTATTTGTGAATTATACAGGTGATCATGTTTAGTGACAATGAATGAGTTATCACATGGTTAGTAATGCCCCATCATTTCTCTAGTGAAGTATCTGCCAATATTTTCATAGGTGATATTAATTTGGAATGCTGGCTATTAGCTTTCTGTATATTTTAAAAATAGTTCTTTATCAAAAGTATACTTTAGACATATTTTCTGCTAGTTAAGTGTTGGGACCAATTGTAGTCCTGGCCTTCAGCTGCTCTTCCCTGCTAGAGCCTTCTAAATGAAGTTACTAAAAGCTGTGCCTTGCCTAGAGGATCAGATGATGGGGTTTTCACCTGTTGGCCATTGACTGCAGGGTATTTAGGCATCCATGGTGCTATTAAAGAAAGGCTTTTGTACAAGTGATTGGAGGTCCATCTGTCTGTCTGTCTCTGGTGTCCATAGATGTGTGGATTTATGTCTGGGTCTTCAAGTCAAGTCCATCAATCAACATGTCTGTTTATGTGCCAATACTCAGGGTGCTTTTGAGCTCAATATCCTCCTGCCTTCAAATCTTAATGCTGAGAATATAGGTAGACACCCGAATTCTTAGATTGGCAAAGCATTTTTATCACTTCAAAAGTTATCCCATTTTCATTTCTATTATAGAAGTAAAATTCTGCTTAGAATTTTAATGCACCATGTTTTTCAAAGGCACCTCACGTCAGAACCTAGAACCAGTTTTGCAAAGGCCAGCATTCATTGAACATCTGTCTACATTGGGCCACAGACCAATTAAATCTACTCTTGCTCTCAATCTTTAATGCATAAAATATCCATGAAGCTTCCTTCAGAAGGCTGGAAGTCAGTGAACTGAGACAGCTGATCTTTCTGGCTCTCTCCCCGCGCTCTTTGTGGAGTGCCCTAAGGTGTTAGGTTATTCCTCGCTCTGAATTCATCCCCCACTGCATCATTTGGCTCGGGTTTTAATCCACAGAATATAGACTACTAAACAATACCCTGACTTGCAGCAACACATTCACTTAAAATACTATTTTTTTTTAAATGAAACATGGTAACATTATACAACCAAGGCTGGCCAAGGCTTGATATTTTCTGCCTTTGGCTTCTTGAGTGATATCACAGACACATGCCCGTATGCTCAACTTCAAAACAGTGAATTTTTAAAATTGCATTAATGACAGAATAAAATGTGGTGTAGGCACCAGGAGAAAGCCTGAGCCTTTGTTCAGCCTATGCACCAGGTGTTTGTGCTACACAGACATTGTGTAAGAAATTGGGCACACTTACTTTCGTGTTATTAGAATAAGGAGAAATAGACAATAATCAGGAACTATCAAGATGAAACCAAGATCATGCAAAGAAAGCTAGAAAGTGATGTCTGCTTTAAACTCCTTTGGGAAGATGCAGCAAATCAAAATACAGCTTTGGAGACCTGTTCGGAAAGGCCCAAGGCAAGAATGAACAGCAAGAATTGCAAGAAAGCAAAAGGATGGAGCCAGAAGTGCTCAAAAGACACAGAGAGATCAATAAGACATCAGGGAGAAGGCAGGGAGCTCCCCAGTACGACATCAGTGGCCAGGCAGAAACCAGACACCATGCACGCTACCTAAGACTGCAAAATAGTTTTCCCACTAAGGGTGATGAGAACATGATGCATATATTAGGTTACAGGTAGCATAAGCCTGTTCTGCATTCTGTTTGGTCAGTGGTAGATCACCCTGGCTGAAGTCCACAGAATGGACTATGGGGGGCAGTGTAAAGAACAGAGAACTCATCCTTTGAAGGACAGCAGTTGAGGCTGGGAATCGAGAGGACTATGGAGTGGAGGAGGGAAGAAGGAAGTTACGAAGTGAGATTGGGATGTGCAGAACAAGAGCTGGTGTTCTCCACAGGGGCTGTGGTGACTGGATCACTCACCCCTTAGTCTACTCCATCTCTAGCATGGCAAAGCGGTCACGTGCTCACTGACTAAGCTGTGCGATTTGTTCCAGCAGGCAGAACACATTCCTGCTACCAGGGGAGCTGCGCAGGGCATCGCAGTTTCTGCTCTTCTTTACGACTTTCTGACCTGCACCACCATGGTCCAGCTTCTCTATGGTCTGGTTCCTGGGGGAGAATGAGTGCAGGTTTCTAGTGAACCTAACTAATGCCAGCCAAAAGCAGCAGAGACCAGAGGTCTGCAGGCAATTTTCAGAACCATGGGGCTTCAGTGAGTAAATGTTTGTAGCTGCATGGTACAGAGGATTCAGGAGCGCTCGTCACTCTGGGGTATCACATGGTATTGGTGGTCAGTTTCTGTGGCGTGGAGTAGTAAGAGAATGTAAGAAGGATGAAAGAGATTTAAGAATACATGTGACAAACAGGAACATGGCTACGTCATGAAGGGTGATGTGTGCATATACACCTTTTGCACTTGGGCAGGAATCAAATTATTTGCATTTACTTTAAGGTTCTACCTCACCCCTGTCAAAAAGGTCATCCTCAGGAACATAAATGACAAAAGATGCTGGCACGTGGGGAAAGGCGACCCCTTATACCGTGTTGGTGGAAGTACAGCCACCTTGGAAGTCAACATGGAGATTACTCAAAGCACTGGAGATATAATTAATATTTGATCCAGCTCTACCACTCCTAGGAGTATGCACAAAGGACTTTATGTCCTAGCATGGAGATGTTGACACATCCATGTTCACAAACCTTAGGGTATTGGCTCCAGCAGCATCTTCACCCAGCAATGGCGACACCCTGGTCAGTGTGCCCCTGACACACCTGCGCATATCTCTAGTGGAGACGTTGAGTGCTGGAAAGGAGGTACACATTGACGTTTTCACCTACTTCATTTCCACATTTAAATGATGCTTTGCGGTGTTGTTCAGAAACTCGTAGCTATGCTTCAAGCAGAGTCACAGGACATCTGAACACAGCAAGCCAGGGCCTCTTCAACTCTATAGTTGGTTGACAGATCTCAGAAGCCCATGGGGACAACCATGACCCCAGAGTTTACAGTCTTTCCACTTCCTCTTTTGTGTTTTAACTTGGATGAAACCGGGTCACCAAGACTTGAGGAGCAACTGCTGAATTTCCTGCTGGCTGAGGCAGTCTCCAGGTTTATCCCCAGTGCTTCTCGGCATCACTTTGATGCCTCCAACAGGGCTGGCTGCTGGAGACGTTTGAGCAGAATCTCAAACCTTGTGTTTGCCTCACTTCAGACCTCAGAAGATCCCAGAGATCCTGCTGCGTAACCGAAAGGAATCACTTGAGCTGGATGGGCCACCATGGTCTTCCAAGAGCATCTCCAGGACCAGGTAGACTCAAACAGCACATGGGTGGTGAGCAGCTGGCATCGATGTTCTACAGTTTTCTTCATGGTGACAGTATCGCATGCCCCATGAGCATCTCATCAATTACTGCCTACAATGCAACCACCTTTCAGATTGATCCAGGCATTGATCTGTGTGGGTGCATAACACATGAAGTTAATAAACACTGGGGCCTTCCTAGTACTCTTCCTCTACAACACAAACAACTGAAAGAGGAGTCTAACCGCCCGTACCAGGAGGAGGGGTCAACTCCCCCCACACATCATTAGCTTTTTGGCCAAGCCTAAAAGCATCTTCATCCTCTCAGAGCTACTTTCGTCTGGGAAAGATAGAGGTGTGTCTGTGAGCACCTCTGGACTTCTTTAGGGTCATCTCAGGCCCTTTTCCCGTAGTAGATCAGGGGTTCTGTTGAAATAGGAGCGGTGGGGCTGTGTCCCCAACACCCCAGCCACTTGGCTAGCTCATGCCCGAAATAACAACACACAAACTGTATTCATTTAAACACCGCTTGGCCCATGAACTCTAGCCCTTACAGGCTAATTCTCGCACCTGGACTAGCCCATTTCTAATGATGTGCGTAAGCACCCCAAGGTGCGCTTACCGGGAAGATTCCAGCCTCCGTCCATCCTGGGTCGGAGCTGCCTGGGAGAGCAGAGCTTGGCATCTCTGCTCCAGAGAGCAGAGCTGTCGGGTCTCTCCGGGAGCAGAGCAGAGTCTGACCTCACTTCCTCTTCCTCCTGTTTACTCCTCCCACCTATGCTTTAACCTATCAGGGCCAGCCAAGCAGTTTCTTTATTGCTCAATGACCTTCCTCCATCATTTCCCCTTTTTCTGTTTAAACAAAGAAAAGGAAGGCTTTAACTTAACATAGCAAAATTACATATAACAAAACAGTTATCAAGTAAAAATTACAATAATCTATATCATAACTAAGGACAACTACAACTATAACTAACTATTCTTTAACTCCATCAAAGACTCCAGAAAGATATACTATTACCTAAGCAAACAAAAAATCCAAAACTCTAGAAATGACAGAGACATCTCGCTGCCTGAACAGTCACCCAAAGTTACTCTGTACCGTTGGGGCATCCATCTTCGGCCTACAGGCCCATAGTTTCCAGCAGACATTTCCACAAAGCAGAAAATTTCAAAGGCAGTCACTATCTGCTTGTCCTGAAGAATGTCTTGCCGACTCTTTCATGAATCAGGAACCCCAAAAGGCCATCTCACCTTTAGGCAAGTTCAGCAGTCCTCTCTCTGCAGGTTCTTTGTGTCCAGTTTATGCAACTGTCCAGGCAAGAGCAGTTTCTTGCCCAAATGGCTATCAAACTCCATAAGGATCCTCTTTGATGCCCATCTTCCTCTTGAAGTAGATTGGTGCTGCCAGGAGCAGAGTGTCTCATTGTCAGGAAAAGTCCTAAGTTATTAAAACATTTAAAATGCCATATTCTATAATCTTTGAAAAATATGAAGAATGCCTATCTAAAATATATCTATGCACATCTAGAAAATCTTAACTAACATGACTACAAACTTAACTATTATTAATGATTATTCATTAACAACCTATATACATTACAAAATTAACCTTAAATTTAAATCACTAAAGCAAAATCCATATCAATGTAAATTATTCATACCTATATCATCTCCCCCTTTAAATGTAAAAGAACATTTATAAACAATATTTGGGAACATGGGCGCAGTTTTTTCTCTCCAAACTGCTTCCTGCTGAATGGGGGCGTCGTTAATTAGGTCTTTCATGGTATAACCTGTGTGCTAGTTTCATCTCAGTTGGCAGTTGAGCGAAGCAATTTTCTGAAGGTATTCACAGCAACCGTTCAGGAGGGCGTGGTCCATCATACCATATCGGAATAGAAGAAATGAACAGGGTCTCATCCTCTGTGAAAACAAAATAGGAAACTCCTTTCGAAAGCATCATGTCCTTAGATCCAAATTTCAAAGTCAAGGCATCAAAATCTCTACGATGGATTAGTTCAGCAGCATTTATAAACAAATATCTTTTAGCAGCTGTTGCTCCTTCCTCAGCATTCAAACAATTCAAAGAGAGCATAATAGTATACAGTATCAAGATTCTCTGTGTATTTTCCATCTTTGTACGCTTTATTTTAACCTCTATTTCGTTTATTTTTACTTTTATTTTATATTCTCTGTATCTTTTTGACCTGGAATAACTCTGTAGACCAGGCTCTCCTTGAACTCTCAGAGATCCGCCTGTCTCTGCCTCCCAGGCATTGGGATTAAAGGTGTTTGCTACCACACCTTGAACTCACAGAGATCTGTTTGTCTCTGCCTTCTAGGCACTGGGATTAAAGGCGTGTGCTACCACACCTTGAAGTCACAGAGGTCAATCTCCCTCTGCCTCCCAAGTGTTGGGATTAAAGGCGTGTACTACCACACACAACTTCTCTTTTTCTTACTTTTTTTTTAAAAACTTTTAACTTTTAGCTTGCATATATTTTTAACACACTGTAAATCATTTAAACATTTTCTTTATCTTTGAATCTCTTTACTGTATATCTCTCTTTTTCTGACCACACGAGCCTTTAAATTACTGAGCAATATGAGTAGGATTAAAGCCGTGGCTTTGCCAGCTAGATCCAGTCCATTCCTTAGCTTTCCAGCCTCATGGCGGAGATACAGGCTGTAGCCATGTTTATAGCCACAATTCTATGGCGTTTCAAGGTCCCTGCCAGCCAGCGAGCTACAACAGACAACAGTCAAGTCCTCTCTCGGTAGTTGGCCCTCCTGCCTCAGTCAGAGTTTGCCCTGGCAGGACGGCCCAGAAAGCCGGCATTTTTAAACAGCACAGCTTTTTTCCTGCTATGGCTGAAAACCGAAAAGCATGCGTTCAGCTTTTCGTCAACACCATTTAAGTGTTTCGTGGCAGGACCTCTTAATGAGCTGCAGGGTTTTGCAGCTAAAGCTGAGTCAGGAAGCCTCTCTTAGATGAGAGTACTTGCTTGCCTCTAGCAAGCGGAGTAGACCCAAGAAATTTCTGCTACCAAGAAAACATGCTTCACTCCATTTTTTCCCAAGCTTTCTCAGGCTTTTTTTTTTTTTTTTGTGGATTCAGTTAGCCTCACGTTGGGCAGCAGAGCCTGGAGAAGCAGCTGGAAGGGTATGGGGACTTTTAGAAAACAGTAGTGTTTGTGGGCTCCTTTACCCATCCATCACTCACACACTTATTTGGACACCCCAGATCTACCCCTAAACATAACAGCCAAGGATGCAAGGCATACCCTTCAAAGTTTACAGCCTCACCAAATACAGAGAGCACTCAGGGGGAAAGTCTGAGAGCTGAAGTACCAAATGATACAAACTAAAAGGCTGATTATGTAACCCAGGCCAGCCCAGCTACGTCAGTCCAGGGGAAAACCAGAGCACAGAGGACTGCACACATCCCAGGCCACAGTGAGAGCAGAGCTGCAGGCTTGGGCTCTCTTTGACCACTCGGAGAAAAATGACACTCAGGCCTGTCATTGGCTAATTATGATTTTTAAATTCCCATCACATAAATCTGTGTAACCGAGACCCCTCCCAAAAAGTACTTTCTTTTTGAATTATCCATACAATTGCCTTCATTTTCTACTTCACTTGACATACGCAGCTACAACCTCTTATTGCCCTCTGCAAAATTGGCACAAAGATAATTTCTTCTCTTCCCATCCACATATTGATATGCACGCCGGGCACTGTGAAGAATTAGGAACTCCCAAGTGCATGCCAAGCGCCCTAGTCTCAGGCTCACAGTCATTCCTACTTAGATGAAAACTCACAGAGGAGATGTATCAGTTGGAGCTGTCTAGGGAAACAGATCTAATTCAAGGGGCTGCATGTGAGATTGGCTTACAGGGCGTGGTCCAGACCACCCAATGTCTGTGCCCACTGCTGGAGCTGCTAGGTCAGCAATGGTCGTGCCTCGGTGGTTTCCTGTGCAGCCGAAGGTACAGGAGGATTCCTGGGGATTCTCTGGTCTTCAGTTCACTGAGGTGCAAAGAACCTGGGTTCTGACGGCTTCAAAGGGTGAATGGTAGCCACAGAGTCAGTGGATGAACTAGCTAGCCAAAGTGTCTGCCCTCTGCCCTCTACATAGGCAGGTTGCTGCCAGAAGGCACTGTACACATTTAGGTGTGTCTTCCTACTACAGCGAATGTAATTGGAAAATCCCTCACTTTAATCTACCCAGCTGCCAAAGCTTTACCCTGGAGACCTGTCTCTTAATTGACTCCAGATCTAGACAAGTTGGCAGCCAAGATTAGCCATCACAGGGGCGAGGTGTGGTGCCAAGGTGGAGGGAAGGGCAGCGCCAAGAGAAGACACAAAGTTAGGGAGGCAGGAGGCTATAGTGATAGCCTATTTGTGTTTTCATAAATAAAGCTTGCCTAAAGATCAGAAGGGCAAAGCTGAGTCTCTAGAGGTCAGGCAGTGGTGGCACACACCTTTAATCCCAGGACTCAGGAGACAGAGGCAGGTGGATCTCTGTGAGTTCAAGGCCACCCTGGGGCACACAAGATCAATGCAGAAACAAATCCAGGTGGTTGCACCTCACCTTTAATCCCAGCCCTAGAGGGAATAATAAAATGAGAGGAGAGAGAGGCTGTCTGCTTAGTCTGTGGTCTCCCAGCCTTGGTAGAGGTAAGACTTCTCTAGTGGCTTGGCTGCTTTGCTTTTCTGGTTTTCAGGTTGAACCCCAGTACCTGCCTCCAGGTTTTTATTATTTGTGCTACATGCATGACGTAGAACTAGGCCAAGGTACTGTGCTGGGGAGGCTCCTGGGGGCTGCAGTGAGAGGAACGGACCACGCACCGGGCCGTCACCGCTAAGGATCATGGGGGCTGAAGGGAGGGGAACGGACCACACACCAGGTGGCATGTCACTCCCACGGGTGATGTGTACACATACCCACGAGAATGGCGAACAGGTGGATGGAGAGTGACCGCTACATAATAAACTCCCAATTAAGTGAACATAAAATTTACAACTTCAGTTTCCCATGTGCACAAAGGGAATGTTTGCCTAACCCTTAGGTTTGCCTACTGTCATTTCTGTGGCTGACTTAGAGAACGGCGTGGTCGTGGACCACACATGCTCACACAAAGCCTTTCCGAAGCCCCTCTGGTCTCTACCTCATCCCCCGCCTGGTTCCCAGCTTGATGCACAGCCGCAGACTTGTGCACAGCATCAGGCAGCCTCACCCGGGTCAGCCAGGTCAGCCGGGTCTCTCAGCCTGTTGGAACCACCTCATTGTCCCCAGGCTGCTTGTCTCAAAATCATTTTTCCATCCCTTCCATTTCCAGAAATTTCATATACAATAGGCACTGAGCTATTTTCAGGATAATACATCTTTGAAATTACCCAAAGAATGTACAAGATTTGTTATAAAAACAAGTAAAAGAAGAAAAGTCTCCACCAGTTCACTGGACCTCATGGGACAGAGGGATCTAAGGGCTACTGAAAACCCCTCCTCCACATCCCCTCTCTCAGTCCTCCGTAGCCACCAAGGTCAAGGTAATTTTGTGAGTGCCAGAATGCAGAATGATGTGCCCAACTGCCTTCTCCTCAGCATGGATCCCTAGCTCTCTCTGCGTCCCAGTGACTCCTGGCCTCTGTCTCCCATGTCCTCAGCCTCGACTCACAGAACCAGGATTCCAGTTTCACTCCAAAGAACACAAGAAGCTTTCTCCTTCTGACTTGGTGTGACATTCAAAGGGGACTTAGGTGACTGGATGCATCTCACTCTGGTCTCAGCTTGAGGCTCCCTGAACAGCCTCACCCGGATCTATCATTACAGTTTGTAAAATGTTTACTGGCAGTAAATGGGACCATTCTGAGGTCTTTATAACTTTTGGTAATGGATCCTCACTCGCCTCGGGTATATGGTGTTGTTAAGTGACAATTTTCTTGGAGACACAGAACACACACATGCGCACATGCACACACACACACACACGCAAACACGCACGTGCATAGCATGCACATCTACTTACCCCCCAGGGGTATGAAACCATGGGAGACAAAAGTAATGATGTCAAATGTTAACAGAAGGGATGTCACAAACTTCAGAAATAAATAAGTTTAATTGTCATGAATTTCTATTAGAATCGGAACAATTGTGGTGTTTCTAAAATGTGACTTCACACTAAACTCTACACTACTTTGTTTCTACAGCTATAGGAAATCGAGTTCTGGGCCAAACGGCTGACCAATGTGCAGCCTGAGCAGGTTCTGTAGCGTGGAAGGAGATTGAGCAAGGCAAGCAGAATGTATTTTCCTAGACGTCGGAGGGTGCTATTTTGAGTGTCTTTACCAGATTTTCTGTTTGTTATTCCTCCAGAACACAGAGTCAGCGTGGAAAGCTGGGCGCTTAGCTTATCTGCTGAGGGTACAGAAACCTACAGAAGCCGTGAGTTAGCTCATTCATTTAAGCATTTGCTCATTTCATTTGGTTTTATCCCTCCACCCCGTGGTGTGTGTGTGTGTGTGTTTGTGTGTGTGTGAAACCAAGGGGCCTTATGTATGCTAGGTGTTCCCAGTCTCTCACTGAAGCCCCTCTAGAATCCACCTCTGGAGCCTGTGGCCTTCTCCCTCAATGACCTCACATAACCCTCCCCATACTTTGTTCTGGTCCTAAGGCAGTATTACCTATCTTAGCCTAATTATGTCTGCAAAGACCTTATGTCCAAACAAGGTCACATGGATACCGGCCAGGCTTAGGGCTGCAAAATATTTTCTACAAGACACAATCCAACCAATAACAGGCGTTTGGTGGCTATAGGAGGGAACTAGCCAATGGCTGGCTGAGAAACCTGGATATTAGTCTCCAAGTGGAACCCAGAGCAAGAAACATGGCTGCCCGGGCCAGGCAAGGATTTCTAGAGCTGATTCAGCAACAAACGTTCCTCTCTGACCCTAGACAAGAACCCTCTTATCTCCCCAGCCTGGATTCCAGATCCTTCAAGAGATACAGTCACCCAGATGGCAAAGTAAGAAGCAAAAGCCGGAAACTCACCCGTCTATCCCTCCCTCTGAAGAGCCCAGGGAGGTGCCAGGGA
Organism: Alexandromys fortis; assembly: GCF_014885135.2. Classification (NCBI taxonomy): domain Eukaryota; kingdom Metazoa; phylum Chordata; class Mammalia; order Rodentia; family Cricetidae; genus Alexandromys; species Alexandromys fortis. The sequence goes on from NW_026067929.1 coordinate 2,123,374, forward strand.
AGGCCACAGGACCCACATGTCTGAGACCTCAGCCCAGCCCTGCTCTCTAAGCTCAACTGAGCCAGGCTCTAAGCTTCTTAGAAAACGAAGGCTTCACTGCTTTCTGCCTTTAAACTCCCCACACCCCATTTTCCTGCTGCCTGGCACTGTGGTTGTCTCCCCGCTCCTCTCCCTTTAGGGCACTCCTGGTTTGGTGGTAGCTCCATTTGCTGACTCTCTCTGACCTCACATCCAAGGGCTAATGGATGAGGGAGTAACCTTGCTTTGTGGTCCTCGGGGAAGGTCCCCCCAGAGTCAGAAAGTCTCGTACATGATCAACACCAAGAACTCCAGACTCCCTTTGCCTTGAACATACACTGATGAGGTTTGTGCAAAACCAACAGGATGTGCGCCCTGTGACTTAAAACACAGAGCTGGAGAAAGTGGATAGGCAAGCAGTGAGAGGGGAGGAATCTGGCTGAGTGGACCCCAGGAAGACGAACACAGGATCAACACCCATCTTCCCTGTCCCTGAGAGCTGGCAGTGTGAGAAGGTACAGGGCTCACCTGGGGGGCAGAGCCCAGTGGGCATGAATCCGAAGTGCCGCACACAAAGGGCGGGTCTCAGTAGCCACCTACACCCTACCCTGGAGGTGTGGAAGGAGCTGGCCTGAAAACAGCCCCAGGAGCCCAAGGGTGCAGCATCGGTTCTGCTGCAGGATAACTCTAACACTCTGCGACTTGCACAGCGCAGACCCTACAGACAGGTCTCGAACCCTCATCTGTCTGTCTGGCATATGTCCTACACTACTGTACTGTTTACTAGTCATCAATTCATAACATGTTATGAGAGGCAGCAAGCAGGGAAATGCACATGTGAAAACATTAGAGACGATTAGAAACAACACTGGGGGAAGGGTTAAGGAGACCCCATGAACCTGACATTCACTAATAGCCTGTTATCCACAGTCCTGCTTTCTACTTCAAAATACTAGGAAGTGGGGTTTGGGGGAGGCCCTTGCTCAGTTATGTGTGGGAGACTGCACATGGTGCTTCAAAGTCATCATACAATCAAACACATCAGCTAGAATATGGAAACTAATTCTCTACTTTAAAAGGTATTTGCAAACAAGTTCATTATTACTAGTGACATTTTTATTGACCTTCATTTTCAGTCTCAAAACAATTCTGAGATAATATCCCCTACTCCAAGAGCAATCATCACACTGCAGAAGTACTGTTCTCCACACTTGAGATTTGGGTTGGCCCTAAAATGAGTGTTTTCCCTTTTACGGCTGGAATTCTAATAATAGCAACCATGGCAGATGGGGAGCATGTGAAATTGGGACTAAACCATGGTCCAGAGGGATCTGAGAAAGGGCTCCCTCCTGCGCTGCCTCTGCGGGCTTTCATTTCACAGGATTAATGGGCAGGCAATCCCTGGTAAATATCAGGCACTTCTTCCCAAGGATGCAGAAGCTTGGCAAACTCCCTGAACTGCTGCTCATAAATGGCTGTCAATCACATGAGGCGGTGGGCTCAGGCCTAGGCCGCCCCCTCCCAGGGTGTCTTGACCACAAAGGCCGCCCCTGAGCTGCCCCCTACCCCACAGAGCAGGGCAGCCCCACAGGGGCCACAGGTGCAGCAAGAGGAGACCGTAGGGCTGGCTTCTGCCTGGACAGGTGTCAGAGGAAGCCAGTGCTTCCTCTCCTGCCTGGCCACAGGGTTATGAGGCCAGTGAATGAGTGAGCCAGGCTTTCTCCAAAGTCTGGATCTGGTGCTGTTTGTGTGGAGTGATTCCAGGGGCTTAACCAAGAAATACAGATCACCTCAGCACCTTCCGGAGCAGGTTTTCATCAGAGCCTTGGGAGAGTCCTTGCGCCCAGGGGGATCTCATTCTGGGAAGCTGTGTGTGTATAGCAGGGGCAGCATCCCCTCAGCCAATGGCATGTACACAGGAGCTTATGGTGGATGAGAAACCAAATACCAACGGGGATAACATAGACGCTCATGGTCCCATTTCTTGGCCTGGAGTCTAAATTTCAGATCTGAATTACAAATGAACTGTATTTCTGTAAAATCCACCTCAGCCTTTCCTGAGGTAGGATAGTTTCTCACCAATTAACAGATGTGGGTGCCCAGAGGAGGGAGACTCGGTTCTGGCGTGTGAAGGCACATTGCAACCCGCTTGGAAAGTTCTAGGCCAGTGGACTAAAGAACACAACGTGGACACATATGAGGAACCGAATAATGGAAGAGGTGTTGATCTACACACACACACACACACACACACACACACACACACACACACGCACGCGCAACAGGTAGGGGGAGCCTACGGGTGGGGGCGGTGACTAAGCCAGGAGAAGCGTTCAGATGTTGGTTGATACTGTTAAACAACTAAGACAGCACCCTTGCAGGACTCCTAACAGTGGAGCAGGGGCTGTCTCTAACTCTTTGGCCAGCTTTTAGGACCCTACTCCTCATAGTGGGTTGCCTTGTCCAGCCTTAATACAAGCATAAGTGTCTAGGCTTGCTGCAACTTTGTTTGCCATGTTTGGTTGATAGCCATAGGAAGCCTGCCCTTTTCTGAATAGAAATGAAAGAGGAGAGGAGTTTGTGGGGGCAAAGGAGGAGGTAGGGGGAGGGACTAGGAGTTGACGAGGGAGGAGAAACTGTGGTTGGGATATAAATAACAATAATTTTAAAAATCATTTTTTAAAATGTTTCTATAAATTTAAAAAGAAAGAGAGGGAGGAAAGGAAAGAAGGGAGGGAGGGGCGGAGGGAGGGAAGGAAGGAAGGAAGGAAGGAAGGAAGGAAGGAAGGAAGGAAGGAAGGAAGGAAGGAAGGAAGGAAGGAAGACAGGACCTTCAGCATTGTTTGCCACTGCAGAGGCTCTGGAAGGAAGACAATGTGTCTGTCTGGTTGGACACGAGTCTGTCTTCTTTTTTCTCGAAGAAAAGATTCATAGGGCATCTCAAGTGGAAAAGGATGTGCCGACTGGGGTGTATGATACCATTCTTTCTGGATTTTTATGAACATAAACCTGGATGTATACTTCCGCTGGTCTCACGGAAGCATACACAGTGAGGGAGGAATGAGTCTGGGGTCCAGAGCTCTGCACCCCGAATGTCCTTCGCATGCAGAGCAGACATGTGGGGCAGGACTCTCTCCAACACAATCTGTTTCTGCCTGGTATATAAATAGCATTTGTACAAACACAGGTCTACTTAACTCAACAAGAGGAACAATAAAAAACAGGCTTAAATCGATGCCCTGAAAACCGTGCTGGATAAATGGGAGGCTCAGCTCTCCGTGCTGACTCAGACCTTGGCTGCTCACCACGGACAGCTAATAAATGGTTATTAATAAGAGTGACGAGAACGGCCAGTAACCATTTGCCTCTGCAACACAATTAGCTTCACAGCAGGGTTCGCTGCACATCAAAACGGTGGCCTTCGATTTTCACTCATATCCCCAGCCTAAAGCAGCCCGACAATGGTGGAAGTCATCCTGTGTCTTGCTTTGTGCCTTGGGATTGTCAGTCAGCCGACTCTGGGCCCCAGCTGCTGCTTTGGATGAAATTGGTGGATGCTGTGTTAATGTCCCTTTGGGACGCTGACACTCCAACCTACATACTCATGGATTAATCAACAGCACCGCACTAACTGGTGGCCTGAGGGCCACCTTAAGATATATGTCTCCCCAGTACTCCAGGGGGGAGGAGTAAGGGGGATTGCAGGGTGGAGCAATAGAATGAGAAGGGAGGGTGGGAGGATCCATATCCTCCACACTTAGTGCTGAGGCAGCCACTGGAAAAGGCACTAGCAAGGGCCAGAATCCTCAAAAGAAAAGGTGGGGAGAAGACAGGGGGCATAGGAAAAATAGCCAAGAGAAAAGGCAAGAGATGGTGCAGGGCTTGAGATGCCAGGCCTCGCATGCTTCCACAGAGCCCATCGCTAAGAAGGGAGGAGGAGGATACCAAAAACACAGCAAAGTGGGGACAGACAGCAAGCGGCTGAAGTAAAGAGGGGGATCTTTACCAGGTGCATCTCTGGACGGTTAGGCCCACAGGAGCCCACCACTACAGTGAGTGATGCCTGCTGTAAGTCAGCTCCAGGCTCCCCCCACACACCAGCCCAAGGGCTCAGGAAAGTTGTGCCTCCTGGGTACTCCCCCAGACTCAGAAGCCCAGGGAAGACAACCCGCTTGCTTACTGTCTGGCTGCACCTTGCCTGGGCCAGCATCTGTGCTCCTGACTTTGGGCTACAGTGGGCAGGAATAAAGGTTAAGGCAGCCAGGAAGGGCAGTGGCTGGCCAAAGCCCGTCTACTCCTTCCACCAGGAGCAGGCCTGGAGGACAGAAGACCTCTGACCTTGCAGTTCCTGATCTGTGTGCAGCAGAGTGGACAGAGTGGGTGTGGAAGCCCGTGCTGACGTCTGTTCTGTTTCTTTTCACGTGTGTATATGTGTGTGTGTGCATGTGTGTAGAGGTGTATGTCCACACGGATGCCTGGTTGTACAGAGGTTGGGCTTGGCATGGGCAGTCTTCGACTGTTCTCCGTCTCATTCACTGAGACAAGGCTGAACAAGGGGCCAGTGAGCTCAGGCTGTCTTGCTAGCCAGCTTGTCCTGGGGTCACTGTACCCACCAGGAGTTAAGGCGGTCCTGTCCTCAGGCCTGCTCAACAAGCACTGACTGTGCCCACTGAGCCTCCACAGGAAACTCCTCACTATCTGGAACCTTCACAGATAATGCTCCTGAGTCTATTGTAAACAACCTCTGCTCAAGCCATATAGAGACTACTGCCCCCAAACAAGGTGCAAGGCTGGATATGCCCTCCTGCAGAGGAGTCCTCTGCCCCACCCGTGTTACACAGCCACCTTAACTGCTGGTCAGGAAGAGGGGCTGCAGGAAGTGATGTCATCACAAACTCCCAAGAAATCAACTGCAGCAGCAAAGGGCAAGAGGGTGGGGTGCAGAGCATGGGGCACACAGGGAGGAGGATGGAGGGGAGGGGAGGGGGCACACAGGGAGGAGGATGGAGGGAAGGGCAGGGGGCACACAGGGAGGAGGATGGAGG
>NW_026067929.1:2128851-2153636 GCF_014885135.2 Alexandromys fortis
GGGGCACACAGGGAAGGGGATGGAGGGGAGGGCAGGGTGTGCCACAGGGAAGGGGATGGAGGGAAGGGCAGGGGTACACAGGGAAGGGGATGGAGGGGAGGGCAGGGTGTGCCACAGGGAAGGGGATGGAGGGGAGGGCAGGGGGTACACAGGGAAGGAAACCAAAGGGGCAGCCGGGCCAGAGAAGACCAGCAATGTGACAGTAGTGGAGATCCTCACCATGGTGCCCCCACCAATCTGCTGCTCTTCTGACCCCCGATTCTGAACCAGACAACTCTGCAAACAAAACCAGGAATCAATATTCCATCAGTGGCCTTGTCTTCGCGGTCCCTGTTCACAGTGGCCTCTCGTCTTCAGCGGCACCGGCTGCCATCCTTCCTGTTCTCATTATTGCATGAAAATCAACAGCCACAACACTCCTGCCACCGCGGCTGTCTGCAGCCACATCACACTAATGGCCAGTCTGTCTCCTCCTCGCCTTATAGCTCGTGCTGCGAGTTAGGGAAATTACATAACCTGTGCACCAGCTCAGGCTGACATTGTCTGGTGCTGTGGGACCCACCCAGCATCATCCTCAGCTCCCAGAGCCAATGCAGTGTCCAGTCTGTGGACTGGCTAAATGTGTGGTCTGCAAAGACGTTCATGTCCAACAATATCTGAGCCAGGACCAGCACCGGCTCTGGAGAGAGGTGAAGACTTGGGCAGAAAGGCCCTTCCGTCTCGTCACTGATGGTTGACAATAAAGAGACACCAGGAACAAGCAAGAGCTATGGAGAGGAGTGGGCTCGGTCCTCCCTCTGCCATTCTGTGTGGGTGTTCTCCCTGAAAGCAGTCCCAGGTGGAGCACATGACCCTGCCTGAAGCCTGCAGCACCTCATACCTGGCCTCCAAGCAACCAGCAGCCTGGCTCAGGAAAGGGCTACAGTTGGCCCTTGGATTCCACCAGCTTCTCCCACATGCCTAGATGTTTACAATGGCATACATGTCTGCATCCCGCCTCTGTGTTTACCATGCATGTACCAAAAGAAATGACCCAATGTACAGCTTTTGAAACTGTTTTCAAATCAGTAATGGCAGAGCCTGTATACCAGGTCTTACCGGTGTTGGGGGGGGGGGGTGGAGCTTTGACATTCATTCACTTGGGGGGTATGTGTGAGGAGAACACACCTCACCATCCAAGGAGGGAATTCAGTCCTTCTCATGCACATTTTTTCCTTCTTGAGCATCAATGTGAGCATCCTGACCAGTGTGCTGTTCTCCCCCCCCCCCCCCAGGCTCCCTCGTGCGCTCTGCTCAATCCTAGCTGCCCAAACCAAGCTGGCTGCACCTTCACTCATGACCTCATTTTCTGTATGCAGTAATGAGGTTTTCACGCAGGTACCAGTGTGTCAAGGCCGTCTGCAAGGATCCTGAATTCTCAGGCTCTCACAATCACTGCCAACCACAGTATTTCCTCCCTCCTAGAAAACAAAAGAAAAATATTGTCTCTCTACAGGCCTGCATTTTTGCTATCCTCTGTCCAAACCTCTCAAACTCCTGAGCCACCTGCCCTGGGAAGAACAAGACAGATACAGGCATGAGCAGGCTGTGTCCTCAGACGCAGCAACACAATGAGACTGGACACAGGCCACCAATGCCAGGCACTGCATGGCTAAAGCTGCCAAGAGGGCATGGGGTGGACTGAGTGGTGGTCCCTCAGAAGTATGTCCACCTGAACTCTATAAACATGACCTTACTTACAAAAAGTGTCTCTGCAGACGTCATGTTAAAATCTACGGGCTGGATTATACTTTTATGACCATAACAAACATATCTGTACAGCTGTGAGAAACAGACCTCCTCTTTTTAAAAAGCTTTGTTACACATCCTCTCCCTAAGCAGGCCCAGCATCACAAGGCGGGGAACTAGTTAACCAGAGCCTCGCAGCCTGCCTTACACATACAGCCGCATGCCCTGCTTGACTCTCGCCCAGCCCACAGGTCCCCTGAAGGGAAGCAGAAGCCCCATGGTCAGGGGTCCACCCACACTCCAGAGCTGAGCAGCACTGCTCTATAGCACTTTCCAGTACCGTGAGCAGTCTGTTCTTCAGCACACGCCTGTGAGAGAGACTGGGAAATGGAGCGCCCAGCTGGATAGCTTTTCCTACCTACACACCTGAAAAAAAAATCATTGTTTTATGAACATAACGCTTGAGGGAATTAACAGGTGACTGTTCACAGGATACGCTATTCTCAGAAATAATTACATGGAATGAGCCATGTAAAACTCAAGACTTTATTCTTTCTAGTTGAAACTCATGAAAACAATCACATTCTTATGCACCACATCTGAAAATGTGAAATATAAAAGCCAGTTTTGTCTCATGATACTATAACAGAACAGAGTACATAAGCAGAGGACGTCAAGTAGGATCCCAATCCCACGTCACATTTCAGCAAGGCTGTCCTCCTGCCTGCTTTCCCCAAAGAAGGGACCACCCAAGGGTCTGTGAGCTGCAGGACAGCTGGGCACAGCTCTGCTCCTCCAGTCCGTGTCCCACAAGGTCAAGAGGATGGGAGCTGGAGGTAGGCGTGAGGCCAGTTCACATGGCTGGAAGGCAGCGTCGGCAGGCACAGCTTCTCACTCATCAGTCCGGCAATTAAAGGGTATGGGGTCTTCACACACTTAGGAAGGGGGGTGATCTTCCCCCCGAATGCTCCGGTACTTGGCCATGTCTTCTGGAAATACTTTAGAAAGTTCCTGAATCAGCAGGCTTTTAAATTTCTACAAACAAAAATAGCTATGTCAAAAAAAAAAAAAAATCCAGGTTATAGACAACATGGCCCCTCCAAGGAGCCCACAGTCCCCAGTGGGCCACCTGAAGGGATGCAGCCAATCACTGGAGTGTCTGCAGTTAAGGTGTTCCAGGGACAAGAGCGCTCTGGAAGGGGACCAGGTTTTAAGATGACTCCTTCCCTCCAGCCAGGTGCTCCCCCCAGAGGAGGTGACTTCCACAGGGCTAACACTCAATGAAGCTGTTACTCACTAGAATCACACTGAGGTCACGCACGTGTGCAAACACCTCCTGAAGCACGGGAAATACATCATCTACTGCAAACACCACAGTTCTCCGCCACTCCTGTCCTAACATTAGTTCTACCCCAGTCTTAGAAGCTGTCCAGTGTGCCTGCACCCCAAGCCTCCACTCTATGGGTCACAAGGTCAGAGTCAGGAAGACACACTCTGCTTCACTACAATGGAAAAAAGTTCTCACAAGTGTTAACTGGTGCCCACTGGGGGCACACAGGCTGCAAAAAATGTGCCTTGAGACTGCCCCAGCTCTCAGATGAGAGAGCAGGCACACAGTGCCACATGTGCACCGGCAGTGGGCACTGCACTCTAGCAGCCCAAGGCAATGAACCTAAGACGCTGATGGGACCAGAAGCCTTAGCCCCAAGGGCAGTCACTGTGTCCACAGAGGGGATTTCTGCTGTGTCCACGAAGTCCTCAACCCAAGCTGACAGGAGACATAATGCATGGGCTCAATGCTAAAAGGACCAGCCCCCTACGGTCTGACAGAAGCCATGCTCACTCCTGCCCCTCACCTAGAGCCTTCTGAGCACCGGGCACACCTGCACTGGCCTGCACACAAGACACAGCACACACCAAGACTGGCTGATAATGGGCAGGGAGTGGGCAGTACAGGGCAGACGTGTGATGCTGGAACTTAACTATCAGACAGAGTGGACAGTGAGTAGAGAAAGAAAAATGGGCACTTGAGCCAGCACCCTGGGGAAAGAAACTTTCAGGAAGGCCTGTGAGCCTCTCAGAGCAATATGACCAGGCTGACAACAGAACAAGACAGGGCCTGGAGGCTAGCAGGGAGCCCAGAAGACACTAAAGCATACAGTGCTCTCACTGCAGGCCAAACAGTGCATCCGCTGGAGACCAGGCCAGGAGGGTCCAAACAGAAAAGTGAACACTATCCGAACCACAGTTCAGTGACCTGAGAGAGAAAACTGCAGTTCACACTCAGGGCTCAGCTCCCTGGTCGGGGCAAGGGGGCCAAGCTCTCTGTGGGGAGTGTCAGGGAGTTCCTAGGGGTCTGAAGGCAGATGCTAGAGACCACATAAACCTTCCAGGATCCTCCACCTGCAGCCCGTTGACACAGAAAAGGCCTCCAGTCAGGGTCGATACAGAAGATGTCACCCAAGGAAGTCAAATGGGAAAGCCACACTGAAAGGCCCGCTGGCCAGGGACACCACCAGACAAAATGTAAGATGTTAATCTATTTCCTTGTTTGTCACAGGGCTGTGGCTCAGTGACATTCAACGTAACTATTATACATGCCAGAAGTCCCACTGTGTGGCAGTCATACAGCCCACAGAGACTAACAGCAAACTCTGTCAGCCACGCTTACTCGCGACACGCCGGCCTTGGTCTTACCTTCATTGTGTCAATCTTCCCCTTGACTTGCTCGTTTTTGGCCAGAGCCCTCTCCAGGCACTCTTTGGTGTAGAGCTGGGGATTTCGACCTTGATCGATGTATCTGCACACAAGAACATCTCCATCAACTCAGCTGACACACCTAACTTTTTTCTGGAAAGTAGGCAAGGACCAAAAAATAAAGTCCAGTAGGCACGGCTTCTGGTCTAGGAGGCAGCTCTTCCACTTAGAACTAAGTCCTCAGATTTCTCCAAGCATGCACCTCTATTTCTAGCGCCCGTGAGGCAAGAAATGATCACTAGGCACCCCTGACAACACAAGCCATATCGCACCCCCTTACATCCGTGCAGCACTCACCACTCACAAGGCATGTGCATAAAGAAACAAATGCACACGGGCTTCTGCCCTTCGGTTGGTTCCTCAAACAGCCCATACGATAAAGATGCGCTTGAGTGTGGTGCAGCTCGGGCCTGTGACCTGGAGCCTGACTGCTCACACACTGTGTGGGAAGCTAACAGGAGGAGTGGAGGGGCCACGGAAGGGACACCCAGCGTTCATCTGGTGGAGATGGTGTTCTCAATACACTGCCTTATCCACACCCCAGTGACATAATGCAGCACGGTGTTTCTCTCCAGCTATCGCAAGACAATACAACTACCCTGACAGTGTTAACATGTTTAGCCAAAATGCCATCATATCCTGATGTCATGAAATCCACTGCCCACCATATCCAGATTTTACCAAGAACAGACTACCTGGCTAGTTCTGTACAGTGGATAAATCCGAATCATTCAGCTATATTCAGGTTAATACTCATTAAATTGGCCTTTATGACAAACGGCCAAAATACCAATTTCTAGAATTGTGTTTCAGTTTGGTGCTTTTGTAGTAAAGAAAGCAGCAGATTCTGGCGACTTTCTAAGCAAATGCATTTCAAACAGAAGAACATGAAAAGGTGCCATCGCACATGTTATGTAAGCAAGCGGCTCCTCAACTGCGGGGTGGTTGCCATTGTCTAAGGCCCAGAAGTTGAACTGCACAAAGGCAAACACTGGGCTGAAGGGGAGGTTATTTCATCCTTGCTCTGGACAGCCCACGTGCCTATCAGTGTGCGTGAGCCAGGTCGCGGGAGCCTGTGTTCCTCCCAGGGCTCACAGCCCATTCGGGAAGCAGCTGCTCCTGGGAACTCGCGGGCCACTCTCCTCATAGCCACTGCTGTGGCAGGTCTACAGGACTCTCTGGAAGATAAATGGCCCACCACAGCCACCAGGAGGGACCACCTCCCAAGTGCAGGTCACCACAGGAAGCTTCTTGAACAGACCAAATTGTTTTCCAGATGTCTGTGGATATATTTTTTTATTTTGTTATAGCTCACACACAACTCTCATTTTGTTTGTTTTTGTTTTCAAGACAGGATTTCTCTGTGTAGCCCTGGCTGTCCCGGAACTCTCTGCAGACCAGACTGACCTCAAACTCACAAGAGCTGCCTGCCTCTGCCCCCTAAGTGCTGGGATCAACCTGTCCACCACCACACCAAGCCACAGCTCCTTAATTCATAAATTAGGAGCTTTCTCTCCACTGGACTCAGAAACCCGTTTTTATATACTTTTAATTTCCCATTTCCATGTGACTCCATTTTCAACAACACAACCCTGGGGTGACACTTACCCTTTTTTAAGCCCAGTTGTTCACTACAGGCCATGAGACAGGCATTCCTGTCACACCCACATTCAGAGCCAGCAGAGACCCACAGCCATACTCACTCAAAGACTTCCAGAGGCACCATGATATCATGCAGCTGCTGTCTGCACTTGTCTATGTCCTGCAAGCCCGTAACAATGAAGTTCCTGGGGAGAGAGCAGAGGGGTGTGCGGTTAGCTCCGGCGACAGTACAGGCGCAACCCACACACAGCACGGCTCACTGGGCTTCAAGTCACGGTGGTTAAAATGGCAAGGTCGGGGACACTGGGGCAGATAACTGAGGAGACAGCGGGGTACGAGATAGCCACACTAACTAGATAAGAGAGAGACAGGGCCCTGGGAACAGCCACAAAGCCGGTCTCAGCAGGCTCGGGTCTAGGCAATGCTCCAGTTTGCCTGCATCCCACAAAGCCCTCCCTGAGGACGAGTGCAAAATATCACTGCCCTCTACTCTGGTAAACACCTAGCCTTGCCCTCAGCTTTAACAGACTCAGCTGTGGGTACTGTGGGTAAGGATGGCTTCCAGGGCAGTCTCCCATTCCAGAAGGGGAACTAGGGGGATGGGGGATCAGAGCAGATTTCCAGGTCCAGACACTAGAGGCAGGCCTTGCCTTTCTGCTGAGCTGGGTCTGTCTCCGCTGGGGGTAGCTCTCTTCTCCCAGCCTACTAGATGAACCTTGAGTACCTGCTTGCTACACCTGCTCCCTCATGCTAACTTTGAACCAAGACAGCTGCAGCGGCTGCCTCCGAGGGAGTCAGGAGACCCCTGCCACCCTGAACAAGCTGCAGTGCAGTTCACACCTGAACCCTCAATTGCCACCAGATTCCGAGGACACCTTTGGACTTAATACCCTCAATAATCTTCCTTCTAAACTCAGGATGGAGGTGAAGAAAGAGCAAAGTTTTAGAGAACACAAGTCGTCTGAATGGCTTTCAGGGAAGGCAGCATGGAGCACCTTGAGTAGAGGACCCTCAGTCTGCAAGCCAGAAACCCACCCCTCCTGGGCTGACCTTCAGCCCCTCCCAGAGTCACCCTCCACCACCTAGCTGCGCTACAAGGCAGTGAGGCCCGCTCTTAAATATTTTGTTTCCCTGTCCGGCATCCCAAAACCAGGCTGCATGACCAGCACAAAGATATTGCTGGGAGAAAAAAATAAAGGAAAATCAACCCTCTGTGCCTTCTTCCACAGCCAGGCCTATGCAGCAGGTGGCTCTGGACCCTCGGGAGGAGTTTGCTCCTCTTTAACTTAGAGGAGTGGACTCAGCCTCGCCGGTGGGGTGGGGCGGAGGTGGGATGGGAGTGTAGTGCTCCCCCCAGCTTCCCCGGTGGGATGGAGTGGGGGTGGGCTGAGGACGGAGTGGCTCCACCCTGCCCCGTAGGGTCACAGAGGTGCCGGCGTCCCCGGTGGAATTGGGTGCGGTGGACTAGGGTGGAATGCAGTGGGCGGAGGGGTGATGGGGGTGAGGGTGGAGAGGTTCCAGCCTGCCCCGTAGGGTCACAGTGGTGCCGGCCTCCGTCCCCCCACCCCCCGCAGTAAAGTCAGGAAGGAGCTATCCCACCGTGGAGTCCGGATGGAGCCGGACCACACCAGCAGGCCCTAGTGGGGTCCCCAGACCAGCGGCAGGGGCTCCGTACAGAGGCGCCGACGCCCGCCCCGCCTGCACTCACAGTTTCTGGCTGAGCCCCGCCTGGCTGCTGGGCTGGAAGTCGCTGACGATGATGCCGAGCTGCCGAATGTTCTCCACGAACTTCTCCAGGTGCTCCTCTAGGTGGTCGAACTTCTCCGCCATGGCCAGCTCCGCCCGCCCCTCCGCTTGCAGCTCCCAGCTACTCAAGCTCGGCTCCGCTCTCCGCTTCCGGCTTCCGGACGCCCACTTCCGTTTCCTCGGGGAGGGCGGGGTCTCCTCGGGGGCGGGGCCTAGCGCCGGGGGCGGGGCGAGGCTGGAGTTTTTGGCCCGGAAACTGCTGGGAGCGTCCATCGTGGGGGGGGGGGGGGGGGTCAATGGAGAAAACGCGGCGGGTGTGTCGGGGGCGAGGAAAATGAAACACAAGGCAAGACTGAAAACTCCAAGCTGGTACCTTCAATGAAGAAAAACCAAGTCTCACCAGGAAAGGCAAGAAGGAGGCTAGAGTGAGGGAACTTAGTCACGCAGACCCTGGTGTGTTCAAAATTCGAAAGCCTGGGAGATACAAGCAATTTTCTTTAAAAGATAAACATATGGCGCACGCCTTTAATCCCAGCACTCAGGAGGCAAAGGCAGGCGGATCTCTGTGAGTTCGAGACCAGCCTGGTCTACAAAGCTAGTTCTAGGACAGGCTCCAAAGCCACAGAGAAACCCTGTCTCGAAAAACCAAAAAAAAAAGATAAACATAAATCTGGGCCCAGTGAGATGGCTCCATGGGTGAAGACACTTGCTGCTGAGCCTGACAGCCTGAATTCAGTCCCCAGAAGCCTACACTGTAGAAGAGAACAGAACCCTATATATTACCCTCTGAGCTCCATACAAGCGTGCCTACGCACAACGTACACGGACACAAAATACATAAGCAAATGTATCTAAATAGGAAAATCAAGATAAAAACCATGCTTTTTAAAACTGGCTGGGAGGCGGGAATCTCTTTAAAAAAAAAAATGCCCAAGTCCTGGCTGCTTTTCACGCTCACTTTTTAAATTAATCAAACATTAAAGAAAAATGATTTCAAACTTCCACAGACGCTTTGAGAAGCTAGAAAAGGAACATTTCCCAGCCCAATGTAAAAGGTGCTATGACTTTGATGTGAAAATCAGTCCTGAAGGGCTAGAATCAAAAATCTAAGTCAATTGATCATTCAATCCTCGTGAAAGGAAGGGTCTAATGGGACTGAGGAACAGGGAGAAAGGGGGTGCAGAGGAGTGTATAAGGGCTCTCTTATTAGTAGGGGTTCTCTAGACTAACAACTCAGAAGGAATCTCCATATATATTTCATATACATATGAAATATGTCTGTTCTCCCTTACATATTTCATATAGAGAGGGGGTATTTATTTGAATGATCTACAGACGGCAGTCAAGCCAATCCAACAATGGCTGGCTGTGAACAGAGAGAGCAAGAACCCAGGAGTTGCTCAGTGCGTGAGACTACTGTCTTGCTGCTCTTCAGTGTGCTGGAATCCCAGAGACTGCTCTAACTCCAGAGATGGGATGGAATGGATGTGTGGCACGTCACCGACTCTTACCTCAACCTCAGTCCCAAATGGCGATCCTGCCTCCAGGAATCTCAGAAGGAGACTGTGAGTGAGAGCCGTCTCCTCCTGTTCTATATTCCTCTCCAGGGCTGGGATTAAAGGCGTGCACCACTGGGATTAAAGGTATGCAACGCCCAGTTTCCATGGCAACCAGTGTGACTGCTGGGATTAAAGGTGTGTGTCATAATGGCTACTGGGATTAAAGGTGTGTGTGATCACTGCCTGGTCTGTAAGGCTGACCAGTGGGGCTGTTTTACTCTCTGATCTTCAGGCAAGCTTTATTTATTAAAATACAAATGAAATGCCACTACATGGATATCCTAGCAAGCTAAGGTCAAGCTGTCAAAGAGAAAACATGGGTCCTTACACAGGCTTCCAGAAGAAGGTGTGAACCAGATTAAAGCTGTATCCTCCTGTCTCCAGATCCAGATCAAAGACATCTGTCTCTTCCTGCCTTAAAGATCTGGGCTAGAAGTGGAGTCACCCACTTCAAATCAATCAAACAAACGAACAAATCCTCAATGCTGTGCCCTCCATTTCTGGATTCCAGTTAATTACAAATGGACTCAAGCTGACAACCAAGAACAGTGAGCACAGTTCTCTAGATGCCCTGAACTGATACACTGAATGCACGTGTATTTATTTTCATAAATGGAGTCTAATAATATATGATATTAGACTGGCTGACAGGGTGTGGTCTAGGTAGCACAACATTCGCTGTCTCATAGTGGAAAGGCTGAGAATCTGGTAGTTATTTAGTCCACGGGGATGCAGGTCTCTGCTGTCTCAATCTGTTGCTAGGGTACTGGGGGATTCCTGGAGAGCCCCCAGACCTCGAGGAGGCTGGACTTAGTGCAGGCTCCAGCAACAGGAGAGACGAACTTGCCAGAGAGAGTGAGGGGGAACAAGCAAAAAGCAAAGTTTCTTTCTTCCGTGTCATATTATATGAGCTGTCACCAGTGGGTGTGTCCCAGATTCAGAGTGCTAGTTCTGATTAAGAGACTACCTCTGGGCAGGGGGACCCACACCTGTAATCCCAGCACTTGGGAGGCAGAGGCAGTCATATCTCTGTGTGTTTGAGACCAATCCCAGTCTAAGTAGAGAGTTTCAGGACAGTCAGAGCTACATAGCAAAACCCTGTCTCAAAAAGGAAGGTAGGAAAGAAAAGAATCCATCAGCAGAGTACCCAGCAACTTGGGTTTTCATTTATTTCAAAGGGAACCAAGTTGACAACGGAGTCTACTCATCCCAAGTTCACCCCTTGTCAACTTGACACATCATCACACCTCCTCATGTCGTGTTTACTTTATAAAACAATAACTAGGTCATAATTCTAACATGATATATTGTCCCACGTACAACTGCAAACATATTACATATTGTAGAACGAACATGTCGCAATGTCCCTTAATGTTTCATAGCTTAAATGTGACAATATATATTTACAACCTTTGACCACTGATATTATCTCAAATGACATTATATCACATGATAGCAAAATAGAGGAAAGAAAACACAGGTATTAGCTTAATAGGTGTGCATGTATGCCCAAACATGTTCACTGGGCAATGGCAGGAATAGCTGGGGAAACATGCTCTCCACAGGCCATCCTATCTACTTGGTTACTGAACTCCTCCTCAGCTGAAGTCATCATTTGATGAGCATCCACATGGGGCACAAGTATCTCCACATCCTTCGTCATTTGAAGAGAACAATCCCCATGCTTGTCCAGATAGTCTTCGCACGAGTTTTCTAACCATGACCCTGACCATCCAGCCAATGCACTGGCTACAGCCTATGCATCAGTACAGAACTTCTCCTCTGGCCATTTCTCCTTCCAAACAAAATGTTGGCCCATGTATACCCGCCAAGGTTCTGCCTGCTGTAAGAATTTCCAATCACATGTCTTTCAGAATTGTCCCGGAAGGAGGCTGTAATGCTGCGACTGTTCCCTTCTAAGTTGGCGCCTGCATAGAGTGTAGAACCATCAATAAACCAGGCCCTGTTCTCTGTTCCTCGGTCAATGGATCACAAGACATAGCACATAAAAGCTGTAGGTTCATGCTTTGGAGTAGAAGATGTTGTAACAAGAGTAGAAGCCATGAGCACTTGAGCAACGTCTTTATGTAACTGGTTTGTGCCCTCCAGATCACGTATGTGCCACTTCCATTCGATAAATGTCCAGCTATAAGGCTTCCATGATAAATGTCCATCATGGATCAGCTCGTGATGGGCAGCTCAGATCACATGGTAACTGACGGGCCACTGTCAATCATTCAGTTTCCAGTAAGGCCTGGCAGACAAGAGTAGTCTGTCAAAGGAAGAATAGTTGTCTGCAGAAGATGCCAGAGCCTCACTCCAAAAATCCCAATGGTCTCCTCAGTGATTCACCTATAGGGCTCTTCAAACGGCTCCAGACAGCATCCATATCTACCACAGACACCTCAAGTACCATTGGGTCTGCTGGACGGTGTGGTCCAAATGACTTAGCTGCCTACACAGCAGCCTGGATGTGTGGAGGAGTTTTCTCCTGTTCCAGGTCCTGCACAAGGCTAGCAGCTTTCCAAACCACTCCAGAAATGAGCTGAGGTAAGGCACACATGAGGGAATGTTCTGCCTCCAGTGTTCACACAGACCCACTAAGCATTGGGTGTCTTTCTTGGCAGTGAAAGAGCCAGGTGCAATTACTTCCCCTTCCCCTTTAAAGGAATATGTCTGCATGCCCCCACAGCAGAGGTCTCCTAGAATCATGCCCGAGGTAGAAGGCATTTGAATTTTGATTGTGTTTGTTTCAGTCTTCTGAAGTACCTAACCTTTAGCCGCAAGTTCAAAGTGGTTGTTACCACCTGCTCACTTGGTCCAGCCAGCAATGTTATCAATAAAGTGGACCAATGTGATCTTTTGTGGAAGAGACAGATCAAGATCCCTTTGAACTAAGTTATGACACAGGGCGGGGGAGTTAATAAACCCTTGAGATAAAACAGTGAAGGTGTGCTGCTGGCCGTGTGGGCTGAAAGCAGATTGTTAGCTATCACAGGGCAGTGGAGAAGGATTATGCTTAATATACAATATATCCTCGTATGGAAACTGTAAGTAACTGAAAGCAGTTGCAAAATATGAGACAAGTCGCTGCATAATGAACATCTCCCAGACTTGGTGATTTGTGCCCTGTTTAAGTTTTGCTCGCACAGCTGAGATGGGGGCTTTGTGTGGCGGTCACAGCCGGCTCTGCCACGCGTGGTTTCAGCTGAGCTGGTGTCACTGCAGGTCACAGGACTTACATGAAAGGTGGTTCATTCCAGTGTTGCCACGTTAGCAGATGTTAGCTGAGCCTCAGACTGAAGACCGTGGGTCTCCTGCGGGCAGATGTGCCTGTTGGGAGTGGGGCATTCTCTCCTCACTGTGTTTGGATACCAGAGCATTCTGCTCCAGAAAAACAGATAGGAGCCCCGCCCACCTATTATGACCTCAGCTCATCCGGAATCCCAGGAAGAAAATGTCCACTCAGACTCTCAGTGGAATAAAGAGAAAATGAATGTATTGGAAGAGCAGGGGCAGGGGATCTTCTGGAGTCCTGCTTACAAAATAAAGTCTGTAATTTATCACGTTTGGGAAAAGAAATAAATCTTGCAATGGTTTATTTAACCATTTAGGGCCATGTAAATGATCTAATATCAGAAAATTTACTTCTGTAACTAGAATATTCAAGAAATATAAAAAAAATCTCAATATTTTTAAATAGATAAATTTCAATTATATTTATGGTTTTTTTAATTAAAAAATGCTTTAAAAAAAAGAAAGTGGGCATTTTCTAAGCCTGACAGCTACAAAAACCTTTACAAGATACCAGGCTTTTCTAAAATACCAAACTCGCAATGCCTCCTGTCCCGTTACTACGACTCCTGGGTGCTTATGTGGATACAGAGAGCTAGCTCTGTGGTGACCTCAGTCACAGCGGGAGCTTCAACTCTGTGCTCCTGGAGGAGGCCCTACTGAGACACCAGGAGAGCTGGAAAATAATCAAGGTTTATGTTAGCAGATAAGCAAGTAAAAGGATGGAATATAGACAGAGCAGAGCCGTAACAGCCAAGGCCTGCTCTCTTAACTGGACACCCAAGTCTGGTCTACCATTTTTCCTCCTCTTGTCCCTCCTTGAGGTGGTCTCAGATGATCCCCCTAAAAGAGGGAGTGACTTCCTTAGAAACCATCTTTACCCACAATTCAGCTTGCTACAGCTAGATACATTAGCTATTGGATTGGGAACAAAGGCATAACCACAGAATTGAGAGGTTAACTAGGGGAAAGGGCAGAGGTGCTTGCCCATATTCCTCAGGAGGGGCTTGGAAGCCAGCTGAAGCCTACAGACTTTTCTGTTTTCCCCAGAATTCAGTCCCTCGTATCCCAGCTTTGCCACCTCTTAGACACCTGTTAGCCTGCCTGTTTATTGTCCTCTGGACTTGACTGTGTTAACTATAGTCGTTTAAACCTTAACATTTCTTTATACTATAGCAATACCATAGTGCTCTGGTCAGGATATAGTTTGACTCCAAAAGTCTCTATGTTGTTCCCAATATGGTGTTACTGAGCTGACTGAAGCTCTAAGCTGTGGGACCAAGTATAAGATAAGCAGGACACAGGGTTTCCACTGTTACCTATAGGCTAATGGGCTAAAACTCAGGCTGCTGAGCCACTCCCACGGGGGATTTTCTCAGCCAGATCATTCTGACCTGAACCGTACCTTCTGGCGGCAGCCCACCTAAGAGGACGTGGGAGGAGGAGGCTGATTTCTCCCTGATTGCCTTCCTTCTCATCAGCAAGTTCATTTGTCCTGCTGCTGTGGCCTGTATCCAATCCAGCATTGTCAGGATTCCAGTGTCGACTGAAAACTATCATCCCTGCAGGAATCCTCCAGGACTTCGTTAGCAGACAGTGACTGCAGAGACACACAGCCTCCCAGACAGAACAGTTATCAGATATCCAGGCTCTCCATCTTCATCTTTCCAATGGGAGACAGTTACGGTTGGACGACCCAGGCCATATCCTGAAAGCCAGTCTAATAAATTCCTGGGTCTGTAGCCCTCTCCTTGTGTGTATGTCTGTGTCCAAATTTCCTCTTTCTATGAGCACATTATTCATATTGAACATGCTCACACTGATTATGCGTATTGTATTTCCTCGGGAAAGATGTCACATTCTGAGTTGCTGTGGTTGGGATTGAAAGGAAAAGTATTGGCTAAGGATCCCCAAGGCCAAGTTCTCAGCACAAAGGAGATTTATTTGCCCCAGAGGGACAGAATGCTGTGCACACCGTGCCCCCGTGTCTGCGCTCTGTGCTCTGGCACCGAGTTACCGAGCTTCAGGCAAGGGGGCTGGAGGTTAAAATACACAGACACACACACAGAGACAGTGACAAGGGTCATCCTTGAATTCCCCAAGAATGCCCCCTTCATTGTGTTCAGGGGCAGATTATATAGAGATAGCCACGCCCCAGCCAAACCCACCAGAAACCACTCTCCTGCCATCAGGAACTCCTGGAGCTCTCGTGCTCAGAGCAGCTGTAGGCACTCAGATCAGGGGAAAACAAGTTGTTTACAAGAAATTCAGGATCTGGGGTCTCACTGCTCCCAAAATCTCCCCCCTAAATTTTTTTTATAAGGCAGAAGACCCTCTGTCCACACAGCCTTTTGGTCTCTACTGCACCTAGATTCACTTTGGCCAGCACTCTACTGAACCTGTTCTCAGGAGAGAGTGACCGCATCTCCTCAGGAGAACACTGGCTTTTAGGGAACACAAGAGAGCAACTTAAGCCTGTAAGACAGGCAGATTCAAGTATCCCAGAGACTGTTGGTTCCTCATACTATTTCCCACACACCCTCTTCCCCTCAAGTGAACAGAGGTGTGTGACCATTTCAGACTCAGGACTTTTAGGAGTGGCTCTGCCATGACCCCAGGAGCAGACAGAAACCACTGCTTCTTCAGCAGTGCCCTAAATAACATACCCCAGCTGCCATACCCCAGCTGCCATACCCCCGTGGCACATTCATTCACATTGATTGGACAGGTTAATTAGGTAAGCCAAAGGGGGCTTTTGATTGCTGGATTTCAATATTTTGATAGCTGGACCTTGGCTGTCAACCTCAGGAAGAGGAAGTGGCAAAATAAAGGAACAGACCTTGGGGGCTAGCTTCGGGAATGTAATCCAACAGTGTTTTAGTGAGGCAGAGGGGACAGGGAGAAAGGCAAGGCCTGCCAGAGTCACGTGCTCGAGTCGGCTAGTGTCATTTCAGGGACACCAGCAGGTCTAACCCTGCCTCTTTTCTTCAGACACTGCCGCTTGCCTGGACAGTGACCACATGACATGTGGGGATAATGTGGTACCCATCTGACATTGCTGTGGTTTGTAATTCTCCATCATCTCTAGTGACCATTCCTGTCTGTTCCCCCTCTACTCTTTCCCTAGTGACAGTGGCGAGCCCAAGAACAGAAATTCAAGGTTTAAAGTCCAACTTTTAGGTCAGCGACTGAGATATAGCAGACGCAGGGGAAAGTTCTGAGTACTCCTGGAGCAGTTCTGGTGTGGGGCGTCCTTTTCTACGCTGCAAATATGTGTTGCTTTTATTGGTTGAGCAATACAGCTGTTTCTGCCAATGGCAAGGAAAAATAGAGCTAGGAGGTAAATCCAAACAAAGATGCAGAGAGAAGGAAGGCAGAGTCAGAAGACGCCATGTAGCTGCCAGAGTAACACGCTGGAGCATCACCAGGAAGCCACAGCCTCATGGCAATACAGAGATTAATAAAAATGGGTTAATTTAATTGTGAGAGCTAGTCAGTAATAACCCTGAGCTATTGGCCAAACAATTGTAATTAAGACTCTCAGAGTATTATTTCATAAGTGGCTGCAGGGAATCCATGAGCAGGAATGAAACCAGTCCAGGGGGACCAGTGGGACAAAGAAAAATATTCACCTATACAGTGCCTTACAACTTGTCCAAAATTACAGCCCCAGTGACTGCAGTTCTCTGCTGAGGTCATAGTGTGTGAAAACCATTCAAGCCAGCATCAGCTTCCCCGTTCTGTACTTAGCCGTGAAGCAAGGGCTGCTTTCTTGTTGTGAAGCATGCTCGATACTGTTGATTTGTCTGTGAGAAACACTTTAGAAATTGAACAGGGTGAACGTGAGGTGGTTTTGAATGGTATCTTCTCTATAGTTTTAGACATTGGGACACTTGGTTCCAGTTGGCAGCACTGTTTGGGGAGGATAGGGAGGTGTCGTCTCTCTGAAGGAATTATGTCACTGGGGGTGGGCTGTTTGCTCCCCGTTTGCTCTCTGCTTCCTGTTGGTTCCAGTTGTCACCTCTAAGCTTCCAGCTCCAGCCATCACACTTCCACCCCAACCTCACGGACATTCATGCCTCTAGATCTGTGAGCCCAAGCAGACTCTTCCTTCTGTAAGGTTGCCTCAACCATGGCATTTTATCACAGCAAGAGGAAAGTGGCTAACACAGGGTTGCAAAGGTAAATAAAACTCAGGCTGGAAAATACAAGTAAATCAAAAGACATGCTGGATTCTGGAGCTCAGCCCAAGGAGGATCAAGATCATGACAGAGAAAACCATAGAGACAGCTGAACCCAACTGGTGACCCTCTGAATGTGGGTGACAGTTATGTGGCTTCATCTGTTGGGGAGAGCCTGGTGGTGGGACCAAGATTTATTCCAGGTTCATGAACTGGCTTTTTGGAGCCCATTCTTTATGTGGGATACCTTGCTCAACCTTGATACGGGGTTGGGGATGAGGCTTGGTCCTGCCTCAACTTGGTCTGCTAGACTTTGTTGCCACCCCAGTGGAGGCCTTACCCTCTCTGAGGAGAGGATGGGGTGGGTGGAAAGAAGGGAGGTGGGAGTGGGAGAAGGGGAGGAAGGGGAAACTGGGTCGGTATGTAAAATGAAAAGAGAATTGACCACAGGCATGCTGGGAGCATGGAACTCATAAACTTCTTGCCCTGGCCTGACACTGTCTTGTCTCCCTGCTGTGATTCTGAAGTCCCCAGGAGCTGCCCCAGGGACAAGTCTTCACACTGAACTCCCTGGTCGTGGAATCTGAGGACGGTGTGTTTCTCTTTTCTCTATTCATGTAACGACCATGGCTCTCCCGGCACCCTCAGCCCTCACTCTTGTGGGTGGGAACATTCCTGCTATTCATCCTAAGTTATTCTAAGAACAGTTTCAACTGGTTTCTGTCTTTCATTGTGGTTTCTCAGCACATTAGCAGCTCCGGCAGAACAGGCTATTTGTAACACTGTGATGGCGGTGATGATGGTGATTGTAATGATGGTGATGGTGGTGGTGATGATGGTGATGGTGATGGTGATGATGGTGATGATGGCAATGATGGCGATGATGATGGTGATGATGATGATGATGGTGATGGTGATGATGATGATGGTGATTATGGTGGTGGTGATGATGATGGTGATTATGATGGTGGTGATGATGATGATGANGATGATGATGATGGTGATTATGGTGGTGGTGATGATGATGGTGATTATGATGGTGGTGATGATGATGATGATGGTGATTATGATGGTGGTGATGATGATGGTGGTGATGGTGATGATGATGATGGTGATTATGATGGTGGTGATGATGATGGTGATTTTGATGGTGGTGGTGATGATGATGGTGGTGATGATGATGGTGATTTTGATGGTGGTGGTGATGATGATGGTGTTGTGATAGCAGTAGTGACAGGATTACACTGTTGACAATCTGACACTTTTAGCATACTCTAAGATCATCTCATTTATTCTTTGTATCTCCAAGATGCAGCAATTATAACATGAATCTTTCATGTGTAAATCTAAGCACAGTATTTGAAGATCAAATTATTTAGATGATGGAGGGCATTTTGGGATTTTGGGGAGTTTTATTGTTTCTATTGAGCTATATATTTTTCTCCTCTCCCCTCATTTATATGGAGAATATTTTTTGTTTTGGAGGGGTTGGTTTTTTATTTTTTTTATTGAGCTATATATTTTTCTCCTCTCCCCTCTCTTCCTTGGAGAGTATTTTCAACCATGTGCCGCATCAATACACAAACACACAAGTGAGTTAGGTACCAGGTCATGCGTGCAGTTCCCATGAAAGCACCCAATTTATTCAATATAAATAGAAATCACATCCTGTTTATACACTGAGAGCACTGGGAGCGAGACTTCGCTTTTATTTTTTATTTTTCACATGTAGTATTTGTAGCTCTGCCTTGAATTCTGCATAACAGTGCTCATGTGAGAAAGACGTAAAGAGAAAATTAAGACTACGCTGGGACAGCCAGCTGAGTGGCTGGCGTGTTAATCGGCAAACAAAGCATGCAACTGACCTGCACTATCGGGTTCTCGCTAAAACCTTGTCATATTTCAAAAGAGACAACAGAATGCACTGCAGAAATAGAGTCATGGTGAAAAATTATGAACACACAGGACAAACTTTTCTAGACTCCATGGCAGTGTTTACTCTCAAGGGTCTTAAGCATGATGCGTAAGCCCTGGTACTTTCTGGTTCTTTGCAAAACTAAATGCCACTCAAGCTGAGGTCTGAGTTTGCTCTTCTTATCGTGATGGACCAGAAGTCAAAGCCGTCGCATGCAGAAAGTCGTGGCGCACGTGGACCAGGACATCTGCTGTGGTTCCATCACTGGGGGAATCCTCCAGCAATGAGCTGCTCAAAACCTGTGAGGCTGCGTTTTGTGGGGTTTTCTTCCAGAAAACAAACTCAGAGGGGCCATGATGAAAGTTTGTACAACTTAGAATACAGACGTGGTTCTGATGTGCAGGAGAGAGATTCCCTCCCTGACCTCCCAGAAGGTGGCTGCAATTGACTTGGTCCAGCCCCTCAAGAAGCACATTCGAAGATGGGTTTCAGCATACAGCAACTCTTAGAAAAAGCAAGCATGAGAGACGATAAAGAGGGAACAAAACATTATAAGGAGATGGAAACACTATGAGGCCACTATGCTGTGATCCCAGAAAAGGAGCCTGGGGAAGGAGGGACCTGGAAACAGGGTCCACTGCAGAGATGAGCTAAATGCTAGGGTCCCTCAAACACAAGCACCCACCCCCAGCAGTCAGTCCCAGAGTTCTCAGAAAGAATAAGCCCTGTCTCTCTCAACACAAAGACATTGACTAGAAACAGGTGGGAGGAGAAAAAAGCCCAGCTGGCTTCATAAAAGAACACTGGAGTTCCTGGGGCATGTGAAAGGTGCATTGTCATGCATGCCATACTAGAACAAGCAGCAACATGCGTGAAGATGATCGTTTTAAGCTGGGAAGTAATAAATGAGGTGAGACACGTGACCTTCTGGTCACAGAATTTGTTCCATGTTGCAAACTCAACATCTGTGACTATTATCGTTTATTTTTAAACAGAGTCTCACACAGCCCCATATGCCCTTGTACTCACAGTGCCACTGAGGACAACGTCGCACCTCTGATCCTCCTGCCTGCACTTCCCGAGTGCTGGGATCACAGGTGTACACCACAGTGCTTGGTTCACACAGAGGTGGGGCTTGCACCCAGGACATGTGTATGCCAGGCAGCTCCCCTACCACCTGAGCTCCACCCCCAAATCATCTTGGATATTATTCCAAGAGGGACTATTGCTGACTCGGTCGCTGTCTGCAAGTCTCCCTGAGAGTGCGTCACCTTTTGCTCCTCAGATCGGCTCAGTGACGAAGCTCCCTAAATGGGTGGTCACATGATGGGAGCAGCAGCTTCCTGAGTATTGCCTTTCTTGAGAGCCCAATACTTGAGGGGCTGAAATGCTGCCCTGAGATGTCCCATCCTGATGCTGCTCTGACGGTATCCCAAACAGCAGTGCCCTGTCCCTGTTCCTCCAGATCTTCCCTGGGGGACGACTGCTTCTCCATCACTAATGAAAGAGTTTCTGCACCACTTTGGGCCTGCACAAAGCCAGCCAAGATGACTCATTCAGCCAGGCCTTTGGCAGGAGACACCTTGGAACCGTGCTCAGTCACTGCCGCCTTTCAAGTGCGTGTCCCTAAGGACTGGTGGGAGACCTGGTGGCATATAGCTCGCCCTGGGAGCCTTGGCAGACTCAGCCAATTATCCCAACTCCTATAGAGCAGGAGTCTGGCAGGAAGTCTTATTCCCAGTCTTCTGGAAGAGACCCGGGCCAGGGACACTCCCTGTAGTCAGGACTAAAAGATGGAAAATTGAACGGATGTGGTGCCCAGGGATCCAATAGCACAGGTTAGCCAGATCTGCAGAGCCACCAGACAGGCCCTGGGGCAGGGTGGGCTGGCTTAGATGTGGAATTTCTCTATTTCTTTAAACTAAATTCTCAGTTTTTGTCCTAGGGAAAAGGACAGAACTTGGGAAGAAGGGGGCAAGGAGGTGTTTGCCAGAGTTCCTGTTTTGCAATCATTGATATTCCCACAGGGAAATGGATAAGTGGTGTCTCCCTCCTCAGAGGAGAGGGACAACAGTTGCTGCCAAGGATCTGCTGCTACACAAAGGACCTTTGCTAACAACCCTGGAAACACTGCAGGACCAAGGAAGAAGGCCACTTGAGACAGGGTGTTATCACAGGTGCAGGTGACTCTCGGCGTGGCAAGTCAGGTGCCTGTTCTTTCCTGATCACTGCATGGAGGCTGGAAGCTGGTCCGGCCCCTGAGGGACATCTCCCAGCCAAGCAGTGTGCCCTGTGTCCTTGCTAGTCACATGTACCCTCTGCTTATCTCTGGAGACTTGGAACAGAAATGCCCAGAAAACAGAAAGCAGTCACCGCAGAATCTAGGTGTGCTTCCTAAGGTTTTCTCATTGCCACCTTCACCTCCACAAAGATCCCTGTGGCTCCCATGCCAGGGCCTTGGGAGCAAACCTAGCAGAGGGAAGGAAGGGGTAAGAACAAATTGCATGGGGAAAGAAGGAGCTATAATAGGCAATTCAACAAGGAAGACATGAAAGGAAGAGATCGGCAACTGAGTTGTGCAGGGCCCTGGGATCCACCCACAGCACTGAAAACTTGAACTATAATTAAAGACAGCAGTCAGAGGCTAAAACCCCACTCTCCTGTATCTCCTGGCCTCCTCAATGAGGGCTAACATCATTCTTGATGAGCAGAAACAGGACAGTTGTTCTTACTACCGTGGTTCTGGGGGAAATTTAGAGGCTCCCGAGGCCACTGACTACATGTACAGCAGGTGAGACAACACACACGTACTTCTCATAAGTGCTGAAGTTGAAGTGAGTCTTACAGGACAAAAATCAGGTTGTCTTCGGAAGCCCTCAAAGTAGGATCTGCTCCGTGACTCTTCCAACTGTGGAGGTCACCTGTGGTCGTTGGCCCTTTCTGCGATCCTCACATCATCCGGACTCTGAACTGTCCCAGCACCCTTCCCTGATCTGTATTCTCTACGTCACTCTGAAATCATAATACACAAGCCACACTTAATGTACTGAGCAGGGTGTGTGTGTGTGCATGTGCATCAAACTGAACCCTAAAAATGCAATGCAGTGCCCCCCACATATATGTATATATTTAACCACAATAATTAAAGAAAAATGCGTAATTCTGAAAGAGAGAGTGGGGGGATTCCTGGGCATAACTAGAGGGACGAAAGGAAGGGGGAAATGATATAATTATATTTCAATTTTAAAAATAATTAAAAGGCCAAAACATCAGAAAAGAAAGCCCTCACAGGATGCCAACCCCTCCACCTCCCTTGTGTGGTCTCAGGAGCCACGAGCCATGAGCCACAGAAACTTGTGCTCATGGGAGCTCACTCGTTCTGTGATATTCTGTTACAGCAACAGAAAAGGACGCACTGCTGCATCCGAAATAAAGGGAATAATAAGCCATAAAGTGAGGAGACTTCCTGCCAGTGCTGAATTTACTGATCCGCCTTTTCTCATCAACAACCAGCCTTAGCTTGTCACTGGCACCTGACTGGGTCAGGTGTGGCTGGGCTCAGCTCAGCTTGGTCTGTCTCGTGTTTCCTCACACAGAACCCTAGCTAAAAGGACAGCCACACTCTGGGGCGTGCTGGGCCTACAGCGGGATGCAGGAGTTGGGGGGGCAAGGTCAAAGGGTCACATGCAAAGCTCTGCTCAGCCAGGAAAATGTGTGCCCACTCCCATCCAAAACCTGGGGTGTGTTACGTGGCCCACTCCCCTGGGGTGGGGCACATGACTCCCCAGTGCGGCGGTCCTGAGACATAGACAGTAAGAGTGACCATTTTCCTGATGCAGACTGGGGGGGGGGGGGACCAGAACAAAGTTGTAATCATTACTCTACTGTTGGGGTCTCCTGGGTGCCGGCTCTGGCTTATTTGCTGGAAGTTGGAAGGACCTGTCTCCCACCCAGGAGAGTCCCCCTGACCCTGATTCTATCTGGGTGTCAGTTGTACATTGGTTCCCAGGAGCAAGTGTTCCATGTTGGCTAATATGAGACAGTGTCCAGACCCTAGCAGCTTTGCAGCAGGACAAACACGTGTGAAGACCCTTGACTCCTGGAGCGTAGATGGGGGAGCGGGGGAGATACATCCAAACTACAGCCCTAGGACAGCAATGGGTAGGGTGACTGGCACTTCCTCTACGCCTTATCACCTACAATTGGGACAACTAAGGCAGCTTGACCTCACAGTTCCCAGAACGCTCCTCTGAAAACTGGCAAAATGCCACATAGAATGATGACAAGCATCCCTAGTGATCAGACACACATTCTCTCACACAGAAACCCAAATACTAGCAAGACTGCAGTCCTAAGGGCCCCAACACTCTCTCAGTCCAGAATCAGACCCGACCTCCACCCAGATTAGCCCTGACCTTCAGGGCAAACAGTGTGTGACCTTATGTGGTTTCTTGGGTTAGCACTGACCCTCAGGGCAAACAGTGTGTGACCTTATGTGGTTTCCTGGGTTAGTACTGACCTCCAGAGCAAACAGTGTGTAAACTTACACGGTCCTCACTCACTCTTTTTTTTTATTTCCCTTTTCAATGCCAGGTATTGAACCCCAGGCCTTGTGCATGCCTGCCAAGCGCTCCGCCAGTAAGCTGCGCCCCAACTCTTTATACAGTTCTATTTGAAAAGTAGAAGTAACAAGAAAGAGTAATAATTTATAGTCACGTAGGAGAGAGAGCTTCTGGTGTTTTCTTGCAAAATAGGTGGCATCAGATAGCAGTGATTTTAGTGTACATTTTCAAAACGGGAACTGGAAATTTTGAATGTTGCGTGATAAAGAAATGATCATTGGTTTTAGAGATGGGGAATTTGCTCCAATTTAGGCATTGCTAAATGTATGTATTGTACGGAAATGCCACATGGTATACACTAGGCAAACATACAGCTTTTCATAAACATTTAAATGAAATAAATACAATTAAACACTCAAAATAAGAACACTTTTGATCACTGTGGTGCTTCCCTGAGCCAAATGCGATATTCTGTCTATGCGACAATTTACCAAGGTGCTTCAGAGAGCACGTGTGCATTTGTGAGTAACCGTGTGTGTGTCTGTGTGTATGTGTTTCTGCATCTATTAGTGTGTTTCATTCCCCGCTGCATCACAATAATCCAAAGGCCTATCTTCTTTTCTCCTCCTCCGCCTTCCCATGCTGACCTTGAGGCAGCTGTGGTGACTGTCACAAGCTGTGGTTTCAATGAAAGATTAAGTGATACCTCTACACCTAACCACAGCAGCAAGCTGAACTACAGAGGCACGAAGTGCCGGACCACCGTCTTCTTGGAGGACTCTTGCAGTTCACACCCACTCCGCTCAGTCATCAGTCAGAAGGCAGGTATTTCACCACACGTCTGCCATAATTCCTAGCTTTCAGATCCATCTTTTCTGAGTAGCATATGGCTTCCCATTCCCTGAAATGGGAAATTAGCACTTCTCAAAAACTCAGGACTATTTATAGATGCTAAATTGGGCGCATTTCTTATACCAACCATTAAAGAAGTCAGCTATGGCAGGCGTTTTTTTGCATGCAACCGTAATTAACTTTATGATTCCTTTCTTCTCTGTCAACACCAGGCTCAGCTCTGTGGCCCCGGCCTCTCTTCTCCTGTGACAGGCTCTACTCCACCGCAGGCCCCCCTGGGTGGAGCAGCAGGCACAGGCCAGTGGCTCTTCTGTCTGACTTGCCAAATCCTCTGGCAAGGCGAAGCGCCGCCGAGGTTCAGGAAAGCTGCAATGGAATAATTGCTGCAGTGAAGACTCCAGCAGATGAGTGAGTCAGACTGGAAAAGTCCCCTCGGGTCGTGTCCTGGAGGATCCGGGAGATGCCTAGCACTTTCCGTGTGTGTGTGTGTGTGTGTGTGTGTGTGTGTGTGTGTGTGTGTGTGTGTGTGTGTGTGTGTGTGTGTGTGTGTGTGTGTGTGTGTGTGTGTGTGTGTGTGTGTGTGTGTGTG
>NW_026067929.1:2154735-2273654 GCF_014885135.2 Alexandromys fortis
GCCGCCTCCCCTTTCCCTCCCCTCCCCCAATCAAGTCCCCCTCCCTCGTCAGCCCAAAGAGCAGTCAGGGTTCCCTGCCCTGTGGGAAGTCCAAGGGCTTGTGGTCCCCTTTTAAGGAGCAAATTCAAATGAGTAGTTTTACAGAAGAGAGGCAATGGGACGATAAGGAAATACAAAATGTCTTTTAAAAACTCACGTGCTCACCACGTGGTTAGGGAGGCTCAGTGTAGTCTTAAAGACAAATCAAGGTCATGGGCTGGTGAAGGCCAGGTTCCAGGGAGCAGAGAGCAACTCAGATCTTATAGTAATAGAAACTTACGTTTAACAACACGGAATAACGGCTCTTGCCTCCGAAACGGAGTCAGACAGGTTCCTCCGTGGTATGGTGTGGTGTGATGTGGCGTGCTGGAATATGGTGTGTGTGGTATAGCAGGGTGCGGTGTGGTGCAATGTGCCGTGCTGTGGTATGGCATGGATGCTATGCTATGCTATGGTTGATATGGTGTGGTAGGACCCCGTTATGACATAAAGTGGTGTGTGGTATAGTATGGTGTGTTGTGGCGTGGTATAGCATGGTATAATATTTCCTATACAGTGTGATATGCTGTGGTGGGGTATGATATGTATGGAACAGTAACTGTGTTGTGTTGTGTGGTGTGGTATGATGTCATGTGACATGGTATGCTGTGTATGGTATGATCTATTAAAGATATAAATCAGTAGAGACTTCCAATAACACAACATGTTATAAAAAGAGCAATAGACCCACGTCCTGGGCTTTCCGGTTCCCTTGTCCAGGAGCCCTGTGGGGCTGCGCTCATTGTTAACTCTTCTGGTAGCTTCTGACATCTGAGGATGTGCTTGTATTGACATGACTTCACTTGTGGATGGAGGTGTTAGCTACTGGTGAGTGACTACGTAGAGCCTGACCTCCCTTTGCTACTACATCTAGTCAAGGACATCAACATTTTAACTTTCCTGGTGGCTCCTTTGGAAAAGTAATACACCATCGTTTCTTACTCCACTTCATAAAAAAGTTATATCCTGACCCTCAAATATACACACCATAAGGTGGGGTGCACAACTTACACCTGCGTCATGGACCCTTCAGCATCATTGCTGGGAAGTTGATTCCAAAGGCTTCACCAAAGACATACACCTTCCTTTCTCCCTCCCTCCCTCCCCCCCTCCCTCCCTCTTTGTGTGTGTGTCAACATGTTTGAGCACACACTTGTTCTCATATGGGGTCATGTTTCCTATAGCTCACACTTGTAGCATGAATAATAAAACCCAAGAGACAGATACCAGGGTTCAATCTGAAGGTCAGAAAAGCAGAGCAGCCAGCCACTAGAGAGCTCTTACCTCTAAGAAATTTTCAGACTGAAAGAGAGCTAGTTCCTGTCTCCTCCCAGTTCACAAGTTGTGTTCTTTGTTTCTGGAAAATTCTCAGTCTCTCTCCTTTTTCTGTAATTTCTTCTGCTCTGTGTTTTAATTTTTATGGGGTTTGTTCTTTAGCAGCCCTGTGCATACACAATGTTTGCTTTTATTGCCTCCTGCTCAGCAGGTGCTAAACTGCAAGCCCTGTTCTTCAGTGCCTTTTCTTTCTCCTCCCGTGTATGAGGTCTGTTTTGTTATTATTTCCCTGTCTTGGTTTTCTGTACTTAACTTCCAACCTTTAACTGATTTGTGTTTAATCTAAACAATTACTTCTTATGAAGAGTTATTTATTTCTATGATTGCTCCCTTTTTCTCTCATGAAATGCCTCTTGCTCTTCAAACACCTCTTGAGGCTCTGAGGACACAAAATTATCGAATGGATTTCTTCTTACAAGGAAAGATGCTCTTGCGTCCCACGTCTCCCCCGCCCCAGTGTGCCACAGCGCATCTCTTTCTCCTGCTTATTTCCCTGTTTGTTCGTTTTCACCGCTCTCCCGCCTCACTTGAGTCCTTCCCACTCCCAATCAGGCACAAACCCATGAAGTTTTAGGGTGAACTCAGGACACACAGTGGGCTCCCTCCCTGGCTGGCTTCACTTCCCTTCACTGGGATGGGAGAGACACCACCACTATGCTTTATGGTCTCTAATTGCAAGGAGGCTGGTGCGTTACCTACCTACAAAACCAGCTCCCACAATTCACTGTCTGTGTCCTCCCACACGAGACAGCTCCCTGGATCTCTGTAGACAATAATTCTGCTTTGGGGAAGGGAGCTGGTTGTGGGTGTGAGAAATGTATGTGCCCATCGTCATTGTTGTTACTATTGTTCTTTTCATTTGTAATTACATTGTTATGAGTTGGATTATGTCCTAAAGTTGGGAAGTATTCAATACTTAGGAAGTACAGTATATAGTTTAGTATATGGTTAATACAACCATGCCGTGTCCCTCAGAGTGAGGAGCAGTGAAATCAGCACTCAGTGGAATTCAAACTCAGACTGAGGTTGTCTGGTCTGCTTAGGTCATGATGAAGTTTAAATTTCTATGACATCTGTGATGAGTATGAAAACCACAGGGCTGTCTGGCACGGGAAAATCCAAACCCGGATAAAACAGAACACTTGGGGTTCTATCTAAACATGAGCGTGGGCTGCCCTCGGACACATGCTTCTGCTGTTTGTGGCTTTCCCTTGCTTCTGTAGATCAACACGCCTCGTATATGAAAACAGATGGCTTTGGGAAAGCAGAAATTGCCTTTTGTGTTTCCTAAATACCAAAAATGAAGAAACTGAGACCCAAAGGGACTTTTCAAAGGTCACACAAGTAGTTAGTGTGATAAACAAGGGATTATAGTAAGAAGTTCTGGGACTTCTCTTAGTCTGTGGATGTGGGTATGAGAAAAACCTGACTCAGTGACTTATCAAGTGCAGAAATGTGTTCCTCTCGGTTCCTGAGGTTGTCAAAGTCCAGGTGAAGGACCAACTGGCTCAGTGTTTAGAGAGGACTACTCTCTGCTTCCAAAGAGGTGTCTTCTTGCTGTGTTCCACGTGCTGGGTGGGGAAAAGTCCTGTCTCTTAACACAGCAGAAAATAAGGTTAGGAGGGCAAAAGGGACAGGACTTATGCTGCAAAACCTTTAAAAAAATGCATAGCTGTTAAAAAGGTCAGAACACTTATGGCTGAATAATTTCACCAAGACTCTGCCTCCTAAAGGTCACATGGGCCCTGAGCACCCTCTAGGTTCTGTCTTCTGGGCTTGCTGGTTTGTCTTAGACGTATCTTGAGCAGATATGAGTTGAAATGTACTTGTGGTAGGTTGGGTCAGTATATGGAACTGAATTCTAGAACAGAAATCTGGGGCATTTTAAATCCCAACAGGAGCTGACAAGATGGCGGACCTTGATGACCTGAGTTCTATCCCCAGGTCCCACTTGATGGAGAGAATCAACTCTCCCAAGTGCAGAGGTGTGTGTACACACACACACACACACACACACAAACACACACACACACACAAACACAGCCTGCTAAACAAATAAGTATAATGGGAAAAAATAAATTCCAACAGATCTTGCAAAATACCAAAATTATCTGGTACTCTTTTGAATACTCAAGAAGACATCTCTGAGAACGTTTCCAAAAGTTCATCCAAGCATTTGTGTGGATGCGTAGGGAAAACCTTTTAATAACATAGTTCTTCAGTTCTCTTTGTTTGCTGTTTTAGTAGATAGATAGATAGATAGATAGATAGATAGATGATAGATAGGTAGGTAGATAGATAGATAGATAGATAGATGAGAGATGAGAGATGAGAGATAGATAGAGATATGATAGATGATAGGTAGATAAATGATGGATAGATAGATGATGGATCGACAGATACATAGATGATAGATAGACCGACAGTTAGATGATAGATAGATGGATAGGTAGGTAGGTAGGTAGGTAGATAGATAGATAGATAGATAGATAGATAGAGAGTAAAAATGTCTCACTTTTTGCTCCATGCCAGCCTGTAACACAGGCTGTCTTTGAACTGGTAGCCTCAGCCTTCCAAGCCTCTAGTTGGAGCTCGCATGCCTGAGCTCTTTGGCACACTTCCCAGTGTCTTGAGAGGATCCAGTGATGGGAGGTTGTAGCATTGCAGATCCCAGCTTCCCTTCCCACATCTTCGTTTCACAGAGGAAGTAACCGGGGAAATCCTCAGAGGGAATCAAGTGACAGAGGCCGGAAAAGCAACGGGCTAGGGCTTCCAGGCTGGCATTTCCCCTCACGATGCCCCATGACTAGCAACACCACAAGCCAGTCTACCATGATAAACGTGAGCTGACACAGCCCCGAAACTTGTTAGTTCCAGATCCTCACAGGCCACTCTTCCTTAAAATATGTGAGCATGTGGCCACAGCATTTCTGAGAAAACACCATGCTTATATACAAGGCATGTGGCCACATCCGCAATAATGATTTTAAAGGGGCCTCAAGCAGTGGGGGCTTCTCCAGATGCTCCCTGGGACCTTCAAGATGAACATTCCCCAAATTAACCACTGTGAAAAATTCTCTTCCTCCCACTCGCTCAGAAGTCCACCCTGGATCCTCTAGCTGTATGCATTGTTAATATCTAACAAATACACTTCTTTCGTATTGCTGAGGCTCCTCTGTTTGGTTTGTAGTGAAATCTAGTAGAGAAACAGAAGGTGTTGCTTCAAGATTTAATGTAGTCAAGAGACCCACTCCTTCTCTGGAATGGTCCTTTTATTCTGGAATATTCCTGTGATGATGGGGATTGAACCCAGGGTTTCATACATGCTAGGCGAGCATGGTACCTTGAGCTGCCAGCTAGCCCTCCTGTGGGATGTTTTAGAAGCCTGCATACTGCACGCTCACACAGGCATTTATTCCACTTGCGATCCTCCAATGACTGTTCACTAGCACAGGGATCTCCATGGGAAACATTTGCTTCCCAGAACAATTGGCATACCAATGCCTTGTGTCTTACTCAGTGTTCTATTCCTGTGAAGAGACTCCATGACCGTGGAGCTTTTGTAAAAGAATTCAGTTGGCACTTGCATACAGTTTCAGAGGTTTAGTTCATCATCCTCAAGGAAGAGAGCTTGGCAGCACACAGGGACACATGCGTGGTGCTGGAGAAGTAGCCAAGAGTCTGACATCCCATCCGCAGGCAGCAGGAAGAGACAGACACTGGGACTGGCTTGGTCTTTTGAAACCCCAAAGCTTAGCCCAAATAGCACACTTCCTCCAATAAGACCACACCTACTCCAACAAAGTCACACCTCCTACCCCCTGTCAACTAGGGCCACTCCCTGTTGACTAAACATTCAAATATATGAGCCCCAGGCCCCCACTACATAAGGGGGCTATTCTTATTCAAACCACCCCACCTTGCTCCCCCCCCTTCTAACATTTTCTACCACATTTGTTTGGAAATCTGAAATCTATAATCTGAACTCTCAGTGAGATGCGACATCTGCTCACTTCTGCAAAGGGCTCACAGAAACTGAGTTGATGTTGACAAACTTGAAGAAAGTTCAAAACATAAGGAAAATGAGCTTTGAGAGTTACAGGGATTAAAGGGGATGGGTCGGGACTGCCAAGGCCACACTACACAGAGAGAACACAGTTAGCCACTGGCATCAGTCTCATCCTGAGCTCACTGGTCGTTCTATTCACGACTGCCTGGGTGGCTGCTTGCCCTTCTCCGGGCTTCTGATCACTCACTTCTGAACTGCGGTGCTGGGGCTAATGACTCCTAGGGATTTTTGTCCAACCTTTGGCATCCCATTTCTTCTAGGACAGATTTTTAAACCTCTTTCCCTGGAAATGCAGTTCTGACAGCAGCCGCTGAAACGTCCCCTGGCTCTAGCAGCAGCGTCTTCAGCTGGAGACTACAGGGTTCATTATCAGTGTGCTGAATGCCTTTCAGACTGCACACAAGTTGGAAATTGTACATATTTGAGTGAGAAGTGCATTAGAAATCTTTTAAAAGCATTCCCATCAACTTTGGTCCTTCTATTTCGCGGTCATATTTCATCTTGAATGATGTGCGGATATTGAATTATAAATACCGGGACTGCAAATACACACATCCAGTTTCAGAATACAAGTGGATAAGACTGTTTAAATAATTAACTTTGACAAAATAAAAATCTCAGGCACAACTCACCGGAATTTGTATTTCAGTTTGACAAATGGGTCAGGTGACTTTAAGTCAGAGCCTCAGATGAGCAAATGGCCCCAGAAATCCTCCTTGGCAGCATCCAAGTTAATGTCATGGTCCATCTCCTGTGCTCTCTGAGAGACGCCCAAGTGACAACTTACTTGCAGAAATATAGAAGTATATCTTGATCAGTATTTTATCTGAATGGATCACTGTACATTCTCCAGTGTGCAGACTGCTCCCCTAAAAGTTACATAGCTGAGCAAATTTTATTGCTCACTAACGATGCATCAAGGAAAGACTTTTGGGCCCTGGACCTTCACAATTCCAGTGGCTCCAGGAATGCCCATTCTATGCCTAAAGTTTCTCTAGAAAAGCTAGCTAAACCAAAGCCAGCTGCAGTTTGGGCAGTAACTCAACTCAGCTGCATGACGAAGTAAGCCAAGAGCAAAATAATATGAGCAAAGATCCCAGGGAGCTGCAGCCCCGGATGACAGCCTATGAATCCTACCTGGATCTTCATCCCCAGTCCTTCGTAGGAGTAGGCCTCTGTCTTAAACATGCAGTGAGCTCTATACAGAGTGTTCCCTTTAATGTCAGCCAAGAGAATGCTTGCGAACAGTCAACTCAGGAGTGTGTCAGTCTTCTGGGCAGAAGGACATGGACTTTCATGTAAAGGAACTGGTGTGTTGGGGGGGGTCCTTCTGTCTCTGTGTTGCTTTTATTGGTTAATGAAGAAAGAACTGCTTTGAGCCTATGACAGGGAAGAACAGAACTAGGCGGGGGAAACTAAACTGAATGCTGGGAAAAAGAAGGGCAAAGTCAGAGAGAAGCCATGGGGCCACTGCTGGAAACAGACGTTGTGAACATTACCCGGTAAGCCACAGCCACGTGGCAATACACAGATTTCTAGAAATGGGTTAAATTAATATGTAAGAGTTAGTCAATAAAAAGCTAGAGTTAATGGGCTAAGCAGTGATTTAATTAATACAGTTTCTGTGTGATTATTTCTGGGTGACCGGGAAATGAACAGGGGGCCTCCTTGCTATGAGGACCCAGCAGATGAGCCTCACTGGCCCCTGAACACCGACTCCTACGTGGCCATTTTTGCTGGATAGACCAAAGCACAAAGCAACAGTGGCCGAAGGAGGAAAGTAGGGAAACCTCTCGGCTCCCTGAAAAAACTAGGGAACTGACATATTAAGACTATCTCATAGATGAATCTTGGGGGCTCCTCAGATATCTGGTAAATCTCTGGAAGCTTTCTCTTCTCTGCCATCATGGTGGGCTCCTTAAAGTTCTACCATGGTCAAGTCTATAATGGATTTATCTCAGATGTCATCTCTAGAAAAACCTGACTTGAGAAAAAAAATTAAAGTCAGACCAGAATAATGGTATGAATCAAGTGGGCTTGAACTGGAACCACCAAGCCAGTTGCTGTGGTCATAACACTATAAAGGGAGGTCACAATACCCCCAGCCCTGAGCCAAAACAAGTCACGAGCCCTGCTTCCCGCCATCTCTGTATTCTGAACTGGCAGCCGTGACAGAGGGATGGGTGGGAGAATGACAGCTCTTGAGATGCCTTCCACCAGGGCAACACATCTCCAACAACCTCACTGCCCTCTGAGAGTGTACACCATAGATACAGAGCTTCCTCTGTAATGGAGCAGTTCACAGTGAGTACCTCAAGTGAAAGCAACCATGGTGAGAAGGATTAAATTAGAGAAACAAAAGCCTCGCCTCCCCGGGCAGAGCTCTGTTAAGGACAGCAGAGCCTGTTCTGTTTTGGCTCACACTGTTGAGCTTCCCATGCAGAGATTTAATAGGAAGACGGTGCGATGGAAAGGCTGGGGGTTTGACGGGATTGCTCCCAGCACAGTGGACTGGAGCAATTGATGAAGATGTACAGTTGCGCTGCTTTCCTTCGAACCCTTCCCCCTCGGACTGAAGACACGGAGAACCCTTTGAGGACAGAAGCGCTCTACTGTACAAAGAACTCCAGAGCAAACCATCTCTGCGAGCAGGCATGCCGAAAGTGACAACTGAGACCTAAGGGGGAGTTTAACAATATGTTTGTGACAGATAAGTTTGAATATTCAGGAGTGGAAAGATAGCATTTCTCAACTGCTTCTTTAATTACAGCCTTGGAAGAGGAGGCTGACAGTTCCACCTCCATTCGGGAAGCTGTCTGTGGTGTCTCCGTTCATGATGACTGTCTATGTACTCCAGGGAGGTTCTCAATTGCCCTGCGCCGCTAACGCTTGGCGGCAGGTCTCAGAGAGGGACAGAGGCTCATTCCGCACCAGGGGTCCGTGGTCAGTACAGTTCTGCGAAAGGTCAAGGGTCATGTGTTCAATCTCACAAAGCTCTGCCTTAGAGGAGGCATCCATCAGCACCAATATCATGGCCCTTCCACAGTACTGCTTGCCTGCCCACGAAACAACAGCATCCGCCACACACTAAATGAACTAGAGCTGTTTGGCTCACTGATGTCTTTGTCTTATAAAGGGGTACATTTTGGAAATACTTGAATGCATCATTTTTTTAAAGTCAAGTAATATGTAGGAATCCTCAAGATGGATGGAACCCCTTCAACTGTGGGTTTCATCTCATGACTCACTTCTAAAGAACCAAAGTATAGAAACATAAAGTAGTAACTCCGCTGTGTAGTCTCCCATTAGCCACCATTGAAGCCAAAGGGCCAAGCTTGTCTTCTGTTATTTTATCGTGGGCATAGTGACTGCCCCTGAGTCTACTGCTGTGTCAGCCAGTCATTGTGGCTCTGCAATGACGGGCCCACTTCTCAGGCAGCAACCCCAGCTGGACCTACCTACCTCTGGTCACTGTCACCAAATGTAGTCCTAAATTGCTATCATTCTATCTATCAATAAGACTTGGGAGTAAGAGGTAGGGGTGAAAACTCGCTAGCTCAGAGAGGTTGAGGAACAACTAGCTGACCTTTCCTCCTTGCTGGGGTTTCAGAAAGACAGTGTCTCTTCTGATGCTCCACACCAAATAGGACTGCCACACTCCAAGTCCTTCCCAACTACTTTCTGTGTGTCTCTCTATCCATTTTTTGGACTCTCTCTGACTCTCTATGATTACTTTCTGTCAAATAGTTGCTGGTTCTGCCTCCTGACCCAAGGTTGATTTTTATTTAACTAATGCAAACTTGCAAACTCAGGAATTACAGTGTGATCATGTGCCCCACAACAGTCTTCTTCAGTAACGTCATACTCGGGGTTCACAGTGTGATCATGTGCCCCACAACAGTCTTCTTCAGTAACGTCACACTCGGGGTTCACAGTGTGATCATGTGCCCCACAACAGTCTTCTGCAGTAACTTCACACTAAGAATGTCTGCCTTTGGTGTGTTCACTGGAGGAAAATGTCAGAGAGAACAAGCTAAAGATTACTAAAGGCTCAAGTGCACTCCTCAAAACCACCACGATGAGGAAACATGAAGGGGAACAAACAAGGAGCTGTCACAGACAGAGCTGGGGACACCTGTAAAATGAAGGAGGCGCCCTGCAATAGAATACTGGGTCAGGAAAATGATGTTTGCAGAAAACTTTGGAAACCAGAAACACTCACGGGATTAATAATGAATCGAGGCTTATTTCTTAGTCTGACAAATACATAGTAATTATGAGGAACATACAGCCAGTCTTGTCACCCTGACAGGATTCAGAGCCACCCAGGAGACACACCTCAGACTGGCTCTATGAGGGGCGTTCAGAGAGATTTAATAGAAATGGGAAGGGTCACTGTGAAGGTGGGGAGCACTGTTCAATGGGCTGCTGAACATCAGCATCTCTGTCTCTCTCTCTCCCCCTGTGGCCCCTTCTCATGCTCCTGCCTCCCCAACCACAGCTGCTGTGTTGCCTTTCCCACAGTGATGGGCTGTACCCTCAAACTAAGAGTCCTGCTTCCTTAAGTGGCCAGGTAAAGCCTTTCCTAGTCAGGTTTGCTTTGGGTCACTGTGTTTATCCCAGCAATAGAAAACAAACGGCAGGTAAATCAGAAAAAGTATAAAATATCAAATAACCTTCAGTTCAACTCAAAGAACTAAACACCAAGAAGAAGCTAAGCCTTCAATTATTAGAAAAAAAAAAACATGATACATTACATACCAGAAATAAATAAAATTCAGATTTAAAGCCATGAAAGTTAAATAAATCTGAGGTTTTAATTTGAGTAAATAGAAATGATAAAACTATTCTAAAGGAAAAAAAGGGAGAGAACCATTCAGAAATAAAATAAAAAATAAAAAAAAAAGAGAGAGAGAGAGACAGCATAAGCAGTCCTCAGTGTCGCCCCTATCAAAATATCAGGGCCATTCTTCACAGAAATAGGAAACTGAAGAAACTGAAATAGTCAAAAATTCCTGAGGATAAAAAACTGGAGCTTTATCATAGTGCTTGACTTCAAAACATACAAAGCCAGAGTGAAAGAAACCGTGTGGCATTGGCATAAAAAAAAACACATGGGTCAATGAAACAGATATTTTTAACCCAGAAATAAATTTACATGTTTGCAGCCAACTTCTTGTAAAAAAAAAAAAAAAAAAAAAGAAAAAAAAAAAGACATCAGAAAATATACTGAAGAAAGGGCACAGACTCATCCACAAAGAATTCTGGGAAATCTGGATATTCATTGAAGAAGAATGAAATTAGACCGTATCCTCAGGGTCTTAGTCGCTGTTCTGTTGATATGAACAGACACCGTGACCCAGGCAACCTTTCAAAGAATGCAGTTAGTTGAAGCCTTGCTCACAGTTTCAGAGGGTTAGTCCATACCCACCATTCCATGCTCGTCACAGCAGGGACCGCAGCAGCAAGCAGAAAGGAATGCTGCTGCAGTGGGCGCTGAGATTCCACCCTGATCCACAGGCAGGAGGCACAGAGAGACTGACTGGGTGTGGTGTAGATTTCTGAAGTTCCAAAGCCCACCTCCAACCAGGCCTCATCTTTCCCAAACAGACCACTAACACAGAAGTCTGTGGGGCCCATTGTCATTCAGACCACACTATGCATCTACAAGGAGTCAACTCCAATTGGGCCAGATGTGGGAAAGAATTCTTTGGATGATGACTCCGAAACACAAGCTTCAAAAGTAGAAACTGGCAAACGGAATTACATCAAACTATAAAGTATCAGGACAATAAATGAACAGCCAGCAGAGAGAAGGGAAATGGGAGGCAATAATTGCAGACTATTTATCTGGTAAGGGGTTAGTCTCTGGGATGTAGCAGGAACCCAGTCAAGGGCATGAAATCTAAATAATCTGATTTTAAAATGAGCAAATGATGTGAAAAGATAGCTCTCAAAGGAGGACATACAGATGGCCAGCAGGAATATGAAAATGAAAATGTTCAATATTCTAGCCATCAGTGAGATGAAATTCTAAACCACAATGGGAGTCGCCTCATTCCAGTCAGAATGGCTGGCATTACAAAAACAAAAGGGGAAAAGAAGGCAAATACTAACAAAGGCACAGAAAAGAGGACTCTCGCATAATATCAGTGGAAAAGTAGTGTTGTGGGTAACAAAAATTGGAACTGTGAACAGTAAGATGACTCAGTAGGTTAAGACACTTGCCTGCCAACCCGACTACCTGAGTTCTATACCTGGGACGCACAGGTGGAAGGAGAGACCAGATTCCCACTAACTGTCCTTTGACCTACACGCGTGTGTCATAGTCATAGCACTTACACACGCGCGCGCGCACACACAGTAATATAGTGGTTTGTTTGTTTTTAGAGCGACCACATGTCAGTAATTCCAACAACTATAGTACAGCCAGAAGACATTAGCTCCGCCTATCAGGGCCACACCTGCTCGCCCTACTCACTGAAGAACTGTTCTAACTATGATAACATAAGGAAACAACTTCAGTGTCCGTTGGCAGGGGAACAGATGTAGAAGAGGTTGTGGGTATACACAATGGAACATTATTTAGCCACTGAAAGATAGAAATCCTGTCATCTGTGGAAACATGGACGGTCCTGGTGGGCATTGTGTTTAGAGAAACAAGTCAGGGACAGAGAGACAAACCACAAGCTCTTAACTTCTTACATGTGGCAGTTCAAGAGGCTGATCTCATTGACGTAAAGAATCAGCTGAAGCCTGGATGCAGAGGAGGCAGTGATATGATACTAATAGGTGCTGGGTTCTTTTGGATCAAAGCAATGGCTTCCAGTGTCTGCAGATCAGCAGAGTCACTGTGGCTAACAGCACGTAGCTGCGAGGAAGGACTTTCAGTGTTCTGAACCCAAAGGGTGAATGCATCTGTCCCCTGATCTGATCCACTTGACACTTATTTTGTGATATTCTCTAGTGATTAGTCTGATTACATTTTTAGATCTACATCTTTTAAATTGTTCATTTTCTCATCTCTAAAAAGAGAACTGACTATCTGACCCTCGTCATGAAGGGTGGTATCCAGTAGGATCTTCCTTCCTGAGGTTCATCCTGCTCTGGCCGTACCTACTATAATGGTTGCGTGGTCATGTTGGGATGTCATCCGGCCAGAAGACCTCAGTCTTCATCTATAATCATAGCAGCAGACCACATGGGACACCCAAGCTCTATGTTCCTTTCTGGTCTCACTATGTACACAGTCAGGAAGATAAAGAGTTACAACTCTTTAAATTCAGACATGGAACATGGTGGAGAGACGGAGTGGGGAGAGACTGAAATTCTTCCAAGGAGAAGAGTCGCCTCCTCCTTGAATTGTGAGCCAGAGTCCACCCACATGTGCAGCACCGCATACTTCCGGTGTGATGCCACCAGCACCCACGTGTAGCAAGCAGCAACCAGTTGTTTTACCCTGGCATCGAGCTCTAAGGAGCAGAATGGAGACTGCCATCCCAGGAAGTGCCTGGTGCTGGTGGCCATGTGCACACTTAGGCAGCGTCTCCTTGACAAGGTCGAAAAGAAGGTTCAGAATTTGAGAATCATCCCCAGGGAGCTGTGGAATGGTATCAAGAACAGCACTGAGCAGACCCAAAGCTCGTTTTCTGGAAACTCTGAAATCCTCCCGCTAACACTTGCCTCCTTCTGCTAGAGCTGCCAGGCTTAAGTTTCTCACTATTTTTATTTTCTGGGGAACTGATCATTTTTATAAATAGCCTTTTAAATGTCAAACTAACTGTTTGAATAATTTATCTCTACTTCTTATCCTGTATAACTTGCTTAATTTTCTCGGGCATGTCTAAAAGGTTAAGGGGAAAGTGTTTTACAAATAAGCATCAAAAATAAGCAACCATGATCTCTGTGTATGTGTGTGTGTTCATATGCATGTCGGTGTGTGTGCACACCTGTGTGAGTGCACATGGGAGCCAGGAGTCATCCTCGGGTGTCTTCCTCAGTCACATGTTTTCTGAGACAGTGTCTCTCGCTTTTCTCTAAAGCTTACTGATTTGTTTAGGCTGTCTAGACAGGAAGCTCCGGGAATCTGCCTCTCCAGGGTTGGAATTGCAAGCATGTAACACCATAACCATCTCCTCCCTCCTCCCCCCCCCCTCTCTCAACACAGGTTCTGGAGATTGAATTCCAAGTCCATGCATGCCCTTTACTGACTGAGCCAGCTGCTCAGCCCCAGGATGTACTTCTTTTTTTAGAATATGTATTTATTATGTATACAATATTCTGTCTTGTGTTTATGTCTGCAGGCCAGAAGAGGGCACCAGACCTCATTACAGATGGTTGTGAGCCACCATGAGGTTGCTGGGAATTGAACTAAGGACCTTTGGAAGAGCAGGCAATGCTCTTACCCTCTGAGCCATCTCTCCAGCCCCAATTTTTTGTTTTTTTTTTTTTGAGAAATGGTTTCTCTGTGTATCTTTGCCTGTCCTGGAACTCACACAGTAGACCAAGATGTCCTTGAACTCACAGAGAGCTGCCTGCTTCTGCTACCCAAGTGCTAGGATTAAAGGTGTGTGCCACCACACCCAAATACTCTCTCTCACACACACTCTGTCGCTCTAGTTCCTACCTATTTCCACCTGGCCTTTTCTTTTGTATCTTTGTGTCATCATCATAAGTCCTCTAGGAAGACATTCTCTTTGGACTTAGGGTTCACTTGATGTCATTGCTATGACAAAGACTATTTCAGAATAAGGCTTCCATTCCGAGGTTCTAAGCTATGTATTTGGGATGATGATGATGTTGAGCAGAGAGCTAGGTAAACATTGGCAGGAGGCGAGAATGTGTTATATGGATCTACCCTTTGCAGATAGGCACATCCAGGGAAGAGTAGTTAAACATGAGGTAACCAGGGAAACCACTGCATCTGGGAAGCTGCATCTTCTGATAGCTAAAAATGGCCTTTTGTAGCTCAATATTTATAAGGGTGGAGTTGGATTCTTTCTCCATATAGAAATTAAAGCATCAAGGCACTTTCCCCTGACTATATATAACCATTAATGAATATTCTGATGGGAAAGGCAGGAGATACTGTATGGGCCTCTTGGCCCTGAAGAGTATCCAGGAAAGTAAGAGGAAAGAGAGGTAGAACCCAAGGAGAAGGGACGATAAAGAATGGGGAAAGCAATGAGATTTGTGGTGCTGAAGCCAAAGTCTCCCCAGGCTAGGCAAGTGCTCCACCACTGAGTACATCCCCGGCTCTCTTCTGATTTTCTGCCTTGAGACTGGGTTCCATTAAATCATCTACTTCATCTGGAAACCAAGACTACCTGAGAAGCCATGTTCCTCTTGCCTCAGCCTCACAAGTAGCTTGGATTGCA
Organism: Alexandromys fortis; assembly: GCF_014885135.2. Lineage (NCBI taxonomy): Eukaryota > Metazoa > Chordata > Mammalia > Rodentia > Cricetidae > Alexandromys > Alexandromys fortis. The sequence goes on from NW_026067929.1 coordinate 2,169,595, forward strand.
ATCTTGCACCACCAGGTCCAATTTAAAAACCTACAACTCAGAACCCTTCGGAGAAGTCCACTCCAATCTCTCTGGAAGGTGACATTGTCACAGTCCAACATTTGTCTCCTTTAAAAAGACAAGAACTGACAAGAAAGCTACTCAACAACAAGAAGACACCACCCAGCCCAGATTATCTCATTAACTGATAACCCCCCCCCCATAGAAACATCAAGCAAAGTACTAATGCGTCATTGAACAGTTGGGATCCAGAGCCCACCCAAGTTGACTGGTAAAGCTAGCCTTCCCAGAAGCAAATTTGTGCGATGGAATAGTGGTATTCACTCCATCTCAGAATCCTTATCTTTCACATTAATCATAATTTCTTCCCAAACAGTTACCCGTAAGAAGACATGCACCCCAACCAATTCCTAAGAGAAGGGTATGGGCTGTCATAATTGTGAGATGATAAATCGCCTAAGAACTTTTCTAAATGAAGATGGAGATGGAGATTGGCTCTACCCAAGAAGTCAAAGGCATCCTGAAACACAAGTCAAATTCTTCTGCTTCCTTATGTTGTGGCCTGGGGACTTAGACCCAACAAGATAAGGACAGGCTAAGCTTGTGCCCCACCAGCCTACATGTCACGGATATCCTCGTGTATCTCACCTAGGAAAGGCTCGTAGAGGTGAGCGGGGACACATGGCGGAAGGACAGGAGAGTCCCTTGCCAGCACCCTTTGTGCTGCAGGCCAGTGTGCAGAGAGAATCGTTGCTCTAGTCCTCCATTCGGGAGTATTCTAAACAGTATTACAGCATTTCCTTCTTGCCACAAAGAGCCTTGAGAACTTCAGGGTCAGAAATGTTGGCTCCAACTTCCACTCTCCAACAGGACCTAAACTCGACAGCACCCAAGTACCTAACCCTCATGAATGAAGCTTTCCTACCCAGAGTTCCCATGGAAGCACAGCTCAGATCCCTGGGACTGTCTGGAAGAAGCTGATCTCTCTTCCCCTGCACCTTCCTGGTGAGAGAAGCGGTCCTCAAGTACACACATGTGCCTCTGGTGAAACGATCCATTAAGACCACATACCATAAACTTGGCATACATGGCTGACTGTGCTTGTTGGAGCTGCACCCTAAGAAAGACTACATGGGTGAGGGATCAAGGACACGGGATACCAAGGACAGTCAGTCTCACTCTAAACTTCAGAGGAAGGGTGCTTTCCAAAGACCAAAGAGGCTTCCTCAGGTGAACAAGCCTTTTATAGATTTAGTAACATTTTAGTAAGTTAGCAAATGTTTTCCTTTAGCAATTAAACAGATCTCTGTAAAATCACAAACAACATTGTTCATCCTTGATGTGATGCTAATGCCCCTTCTGGAAAGGAACGCAGAAAAGATCTTCTAACCAGACCTGTGCTAAGGAATAGGAGTCTGATTATGGGTCAACAGGAAGGGGTAAGGGATTACATCATATCCCCCAGGAAAGGAGGTCAACTTAAGTGCAGGAATAGCCCCTTCTTTAAAACCACCCAGGAAGAAGATTCCCCAAAGCAAAACCAGTCAGGACAGAGGGTCATTCCCCAAAGCCGCAGTGCTAAGTGGGGAACCTGATGGTCCTCAGAGGGGTATAGGAAGAAGAAACGGAAAGAAACTGTGGGCAGTGGGACAGTGAGGCAGGCTATGTCATCATTGATGCCAAACTAGTTAATACATGATCTGAAAAACTTTCCTGTTGCCACCAAACCCAAGTCAAGAAACATCTCACAAAAGGAAATGGCCTCCATCACTGTCTCCCCTCCTGCTTGAGGCATGTTCCTCTTCCCTGACCTCTGGAGCTCTAGGTCAATATCACACGTACCCTGCATGGATGTCCTAATTGGTTTAGTGAGAAAGAAAGGCTGTATTCATCCAGGGGACAACGAATAGAGAAGAAAGGAAAACAATCTGATACAGGATTCAGATGGTTCACACCAGGGCTCGGAGCGGAGGGGTCACAGATATTGGGTAGGAACGCTAAAGGGCATATGTGGGCTAATGAAGGAAAGGAATATTGGTGAGGTTTCTGGGAACAGGTGAAGGTCTTCCTGGAACTCAAGTGCCTCCCGTTTTTCACTCTCTTTGTGGTAGATTGTTTCTAGTCTCTCAGGTGGCAAGTATCTTAGAGAAGATGAGAGACTAGGTGAATCTACGTCAAGTCAGTCTATAGAACAACATTTCTCAGATGACCAAAGCCTTTACCTTGAGCTGAATCAAGACAAAATGTCAGTGCAGGGGCTGGAGAGATGGCTCAGTGGTTAAGAGCTCTGGCTGCTCTTCCAAAGGTCCTGAGTTCAATTCCCAGCAACCACATGGTGGCTCACAACCATCTGTAATGAGATTTGATGCCCTCTTCTGGCCTGCAGGGATACATGCAGGCAGAGCTCTATATACATAATAAATAAAAATTTAAAAAACAAAAAAAAAATGTCAGTGCAGGAAGGAGAGAGACAACGTGAAGGCAGAGATGCCAAGCCTCTTCCTCTTGTTCCCGTCAGCCATCAGATACAGGGGGCCAAAGCAAAGGGTCAGTGTTGCCTTCCAGACTCTGAAAAGTCACCTAGGCAACCATGTCATCATAACCTATGTGGAAGAAATGCCATCCACAGCAAACAGACAGGAGACTAACAATGCACTGCCAGCTGCGTGATCTCCAAAATGAGATTTTCTACGTCACCCAAGAACAAGCGAAGCTGAGTACTTCATTGGCCTCCATGACACCAACAGACTTGCAAGGAAGAGACTGTGGTTCTGTTCAGATAGATACTTGGTGACTGAGCTGATGCCTGGGACTGGCCAAGTGCATGGCATGGAATGAGGGTTATCTTCTGTGGTACCCAAAGTCCTGCAATGTACATGGTTCTGTAGCCAGAGAAACCGCAAACAAAATGCTCATCCGTACCACCATGGTGAGGAGGGATCAGAGGGATGACAGATGAGAAGAGGATGTGGTCCATCTCTCCCAACTCCTGGAGCCAGTGACATCATGTGAAAACTAGTACCTCTGGGCCGAAGAAGCCAGGATGTGGTCCATCTCTCCCAACTCCTGGAGCCAGTGACATCATGTGAAAACTAGTACCTCTGGGCCACAGAAGCCAGAATTTACTTATTTATCAATAATCACATGATTAATTCTACCCCATAAAATCTGAAGAATGAGATCCCTGACTTCACAAAGGGTCCATGGGTAAATATCATGATGTTCTGGGAAGGTGGAGCCAGAGGTTGTGGTGCGGCAGCTGGGATGGCATTTCAAACCTACCCTTGACTTGTTCCTATTCATATAAGGAAACCTTACCCTCCTCTTAGAACCCTGCATACCCGATGGTGGCATCTTTGCCTCTTAAGGCATTTTAGGACAATGTCTGGAGACACTTTTTTTTAATCTGAGAGTGCTGGCATCTTGCTCTTAGAGGGCAGAGATCTGATGAACACCCCATGATGCCCAGGCCAGCCCCACTGAATGCTCTGCCCCAGTGCCCAATGTTGAGGAGAGACACCTGACTGTAAGCCCCAAGGATTCAGTTTCCAAATTCTCAAAATGTCTTCAAATTCCAGATTCGTTCATCCAAGCTAATCATGACTTACTCCCATATTTAAATAATTACATCTTAGAGACCAAATTAGGACATCTGAGATAAAGTACACAAAAGAAAAGAGGAAATGTGGACTCATTCACTTTCCAGCCAGCCTGCATTAAGTTTGGACGAACTTATCCCATCATCGTGTGAATGAAGGACTAGATTCCAAATAAGATCAGTGTGACGTTTGCCTGTGACCCGTCACCTTGGCATAATCCCTGATGTCCCCATATTAGCAAGCGTAGCAGGAGCCCAGGCAGTAAACACAATGTCAGCTGAAGGAGAGGCATGTAATTACACCAGGCAGGAGATGAGCTCACCAAATAGCATGTTTCCCCGCGTCCCACTTCACAGTTTAATACTATCCCCTGTGATTATACGGCACTACGGCCTGTGATGTCACAGACACGCTCGCTGTGTGCTCTAGGGACCTTCGGTGGCCCTACTGCGTCCGGGGCTTTTTCCCAGTGCTCATGGTTTCTAGCTTCCCTGTTGCTCCAATTAGAAGAGCAAACGGAGCAATAAAACAGCTGCTCCTGGGGCACCTCCGCCGACAGGGAAACCTGCCCTGAGCCGGTGCTGGACCTCCCAGCCAGACTCACTCCCCCATGGCTGCAGATGCCCCACTGTGGTGACGCCTGTGTCCTTGTGTGTAGGTGTCCTTGGCCAAAGTCCCACAGCCCAGAGTGGAAGGAACAAACGCATTGCTCACTGCCCTGAAATCCAAATCTTGGAGTTGGAAGTGTTGATTCCCTCAAGACTCTGAGGAGGAACCTGCTCTGGGCCACTTCCTGTGGTTTGTGGGTGGCCATTCTCTTATTTCCCTCACCCTTGGGACCAGGTGCGTGACAGGAATAACTTAAATGCGTCGTTTACTTTCGTGTGACCCACAGAGTTCAGCCTATGGTCACTAGAGTATTCCTGTTATGCAACAGAACATCATGGAAGCTGGTGTGTACCTGAGGAACCTCATGGCAGACAGGAAGCGAAAACTAGAGGAGTAGGAAGAGGGTCTGGTGAGCATGGCCGCCAGGAGCAGGCTCCCGGATGCTGCCTACAGCTAGGCCCACCTCCTGCCTTTCATGTTCACCAAGGCCATCATCATGAATTCATGGACGCATTAAGCCATTCACTGGGTCAGAGCCCTCAGGGCCTGGACAACACTGGAGATGCCCTGCAGACACCAGAGATGTGACCGGGTGTTTTGTTCCCTCCCTGCCACTCTTTGGTGCTATTATTTGTTTGTGGTAAGGACAGTTAAGTTCGTTCATCTCCTTGTCTTTTCATGTGTACATGTCTGTTCTGTGTTCAAGTATCCCCTCTCCACAAGGACACGGAGTCTATTGTGTCAGACAAGGTCCTGCTCCAGGGACCTTATTATAACTGGATTACCTCTGCAAAGACCCTACTTCCAAATAAAGCACTCCCTGAATCATGGGCAAGGCAGCTTTGCCTTCTTCAGAGGGAAGACAATTCAAACCGTCACCTGCTTCTCTTACTGGCTTCCTCTTTCACGGGGCCACTATAGGGAGGTATGTCTGCCAAGGGCCCCAGGGAAGTGTCAGGCATGCTCAGGTGCAGTTCCTCCACAACCCTGGCTTAGGGTACATACAATTTCCATTTACATTATCTGCACAAACCAACCTCAGCATTTAAAGTGGTAGGTCAGGATTTGAACCTGGGTCCGACCAGTGGCAAAGCTTGGGTCCTCCCCAGCCCCACCTGCCAACTCATCCTGCTTCTCTTTATCCCCGTAACTGAAGTAAACCAGTCTTAATTTAGCTCTCTGCGCCCTAGAGAGCCCTCCAGCTCCTCCAGAGAAAACTAGAAAACCCTGGTATGTCATGAACGTGCTGTTGGGAAACTCGCTTCTACAACTCTCTATTTTTAACTCAGGCAGTAAAAGTAACCCTTCGGCTTTGTAGTTATTGCCTAAGTCCAGCTAGTGTGGCATTGGCAACCCAGCCTCTGATTGCCTTGTTTCTATTTCTGTTTAATGCCAAGCTTCTCGCCTTTGGGGAGCAGGAGGAAGTATATGACTCCAGGCATTCCCTCTGCCCCTCAGTGAGGGTGAGTCTCAAGACAGGGAGCATCAGACAGCAGGCCCCAAGGGTGTGTGCCATAAGTCAGAACTCCGGATGAAGTCATAGCTCTCCTCTCCGTTGTTCCTGCTTACCTTGACCCAGTTCATGTCACCTGTCTAGCCAAAACTTGACTTGAAAGACAGACTGTGCTCTTTGCCCCACAAATCAAGATGTTTACATTCTATCCACTTCGGTATTGTCAGTGACATAATCCCACATTTGCAAAGGCGTCGCTCCAAATGGAAGCTGGCGTACAGAGCTAGGGACGGACGCACAGCAGTGTCTTCACGCTCAGCAGTCCCCTTCATGAAGGGCTCTCCTGCTCACACTGTCCTCCTCCTCCCACTCCAGGATTGCCAGGGTTCATACACACACGACTGTTGTCCTTCCTCTCACCCTAGCGGAGACTGTGACCCAAGAATGTGTGCTCTGGTCCTGATCCTAGTGCCCCTACAATGACCTTATTTGGAGACAAGTGAAAATCACCATCGGGTCCCTAGCACAGCTACTGAGCTGATAATTGGCATCCTCACCAGCAAAGGAGATTCATCCTGCAGTCTGAGGCGCTGCTTGGCGGGAGGCTGCATCACCTGGGAGACAAGGCTCTGAGCATGTCTGTGAGGGACCCTCTAGCCTGGCCTAACTGGGGGTGAGAGAACACACCCTAAAAGTGAGTGTACCAAATGGGTTGGGAACCCAGACTGACTGAAAAGGAGAAAGTGAGCTGAGCATCCTGGTGCCTCTTGCGTCCTAACTGTAGAAAAGATATGGCCAACTGCCTCATTTGCCGTCACTAGGCCTTCCCCACCACGAGGGACTGCACCCTCCAACAGTGAGATGATTAACCCCTTGTTCCTTGAGTTGCTTTGGTCACACCAGATGAGTAACTAATACAGATTAGTGACAGGTAGAGACGGGAATGGTTCTGCCACAACCTAGCAATGCCAGGGAGGGGTGTAGAAGACCACTGCCCAGGGTCTTAGTGGGTCCACGGCTCTACCACAGCTTGCCTTGGGCTTCTGCTTTGTGTGACATGTCTGTTGTTCCAGGTGCTTGTGGTTTTCCGTGATGACAGCCCAGGACTCTACCAGAGCTCCTCCGCCACCTTCTGCATTTTCATTCTGCCAGATCTGGTGGGAGCCATAACCACCTAAAGAAGGTCAGCTCCAAGAAAGTTTGCTGGTGGTAAAAAAGACTAAATTCTGCTTAGAAAAAAAGGAGGTTTGTTAGAAACAATTATTTCCTCGGTGTTGAGGACCTTACATTAAATATCCCTGCCATTTCCCCTTGATCACCTCCTTTCCCTGTGAGCTGGAGCTAAAAATAAGCAATTTGTGCAAAGGGCTGAGCACACACGCTGAGGAAGGCAGGCAGGTGTGGGCCCTTAGTCACTCTCCCAGCCTGCTGCCCAAATCACCACAGAACCAGACAGCACTGTTTCTCCCTGGCTCAACTCCCTCCCCCTCAACACAGAAGCACCAGATGAGACACAAACATGGAATGGATGGATACAGACGCTCGGTGTATTATGTTTCGTATCACTGTGACAAAGTACCTCACAGCAGCCACTCAAGGGGGCGGAGATTTGTGTGCCCCCCCCCCCCCCCCCCCCCCCCGCTTAAGAGGGTGGGAGGCAGCACAGTGGGAAAGCCAAGCAGCAGGAGCATGTGCCTCTACTCCTCACACACTGCTGCAGAGAAAACAGAGAACGCAGCCTTAGGAAGAGTCAGGTTATAACCCTCAAAGGCTGCCCCAGTGAACCATTCTCACAATTCTCGAGAGAGTTCCAACATAATCTTAAACTCTTGACCGTGGCATGTACTATCTGAATTTCCATCGGGGCTCTCTCCGGAATGGCCCGGTGTCCTCTTACTACAGTATTATGAGGCCTTTCTTGCCCACATGTCTAAATTCCCACCTTCCTCTGCAAACCAGTTCTGAAAGCCCCAGATCACAGGGTCAGGTTTAGCACAAACGGCGGCGCTTATCCGGGGCATCTGTTCCTTTTGTCCCGACTAACCAAGAAGCAGAGAACATGGCCAGATTCCTGGTTAGGCTATAATCTTCAAAAACCCACCCCAGTGACACACCTGGCAGCTAGGGCCCATCTCCTAAAGGTCACACAGCTTCTCCGAACAGCACCAGCAGCAGGTGAGCATGCACTCGGATGCATGAGCCTGTAGGGCAGCGGTTTTCAACCTTCCTACTGCTGTGACCCTTTGATACAGTTCCTCATGTTGTGGGGACCCCCCAACCATAAAGTTATTTTGTTGCTACTTTGTAACTGTAATTTTGCACTGTTATGAATTATAACATAAATATCTGATATGCAGGATATCTGATGATATACCCCTGATAAAGGGTCAATTGATGCTGCCCCCAAAGGGGTTGTTGTAAAGGAAGGTTCAGAATCAAACCATAGCTGACATGTAGAAGCAATCCTCACAGGGAGGTGTCTCAGTCTCTCCAGAAAGTCCCTTTGGAAATCTGTGGATCCTCTCACGTGCTAGGAAGGGTTTTCTGTGGGGCTGTGGTGCATGTCTGTCAGTATTTCTTAATGAAAGCCACGTACACCCAAATGCTTAAACAGTAGGAAGGCCACACATTACCGTCAATATTGGAGATGCCATCCCTGCCTGCCTGCATTTCTGTGGGCTTTCCTCTGCTCCAGGATCCCTGCAGAAGACTCTAGTCAGTGACCAGAACCATGCGTCTCTAACTTGCTATTGAGTCTGAGAATGTAGGCTAAGGAATGCCTGAGATGGCTCAGCGGTTAAGAGCACTACCTGCTCTTCCAAAGGTCCTGAATTCAATTCCCAGCAACCACATGGTGGTTCACAGTCATCTGTAATGAGATCTGGGGCCCTTTGAGGAAGAGACCCTGGTCAGTTGTTCTCATCAGCTTAGACCATGAAACCCAATATGGACAAGTTCAACAGAACTACCATATACAGGCTGCCTGTGTGTGCTGATAATAATATCCTCAGGTTGCCTATTCTAAGCCTATTCCTCTCAAATCCAAGCATGTACCCAACCAGTTTCTTTGGAGTTCTAGAGCCAATGGACAGCCCTAGAAAACAAACCCCTCAGATAAAGTGCACCATTAGGTCACTCTCCACAGCGGCACAGTGAATGAGACCCACCCAGTGGAAAAGCAAAGAACTTATATAGAAAGTGTGGAAGGCCATTGCCCTCACAAGAGCCAAACTCATACAGTCTGTAAAGTGCATCTTGTCTGGAGTGAGATTCTTCTGCGTTAACCTGGAAGAATCCAGGCTCCCTCCTCCCCCACATTGCCAGTACCACACTGCTCCTATAGACGTTCTAAGTTTCTAAGCATGCCACATGAGAAACATCCATTCACCCATCTCTCTCTGGATGGCCCAGCATCCCTCCCTAGCTATAGTCAGTGTGTGCATGCGTGAGTGTGTGTGTGTGTGTGTGTGTGTGTGTGTGAGAGAGAGAGGGAGAGAGAGGGTGGGAAAGGAAGAGAGAGGAAGAGAGAGGGAGAGGGAGATACTCACTTGGTACCTCTGCCTGACCTGGAACTTACATAGATCAGGATGGCTTCAAACTCATAGAGATCTGCCTGTCTCTCTCTCCTGAGCGCTGAGATTAAAGGCATCCACCCAGCACGCCTGGTCCTTCTTGTGGTTTTATTCCTGGTGAGAATTTCAAATTATCCATGTCTGAGCCTCACCCAGGAAGATCTGTTTGATGGGCCCTCGGGGTGCCTGGCATCTGTCAGACAACCACACATGCTAAGCAAGCAGCCTGAGTGTTCCCAGGGCGAGAGAGGTGAACGCTGAGTAGAAAACCCTCATGGTGTTTGCTGCCCATGCTTTCCTCTCTTTCTTCTCAGTTTTCCTTCCTTCCTGTCATTGTAAGAGCCCAGCAGAGTCTGCCACAGCCGGCAAACGTTCCGTGAAGGAATGAACTCTTTCTATGGCTTCCCTGGGTGAAAGGACGGAGGGAGATAAGCTATCTGCTTACTCAGAGAGAAGGGGGATATGAAGGCTTCTTTTCTGTCACATCTTGTTTGACATGAAAGAAAATGTGTTTTTCACACCTGCAAAATTGACTAACAACAGACTTCGTTTGACTCAGATAAACCAAAAGTAATTTGGCTTTGGAACTGGATTAAACACAGAGAAGACCAGACATAAGCCATGACTCGTAGAAACGGGAAGCAGATGAAAACTGATGAGAGAGCTTTCTAACGAATGGTACTAAGCGCGACAGTGGCACTGGGCATGCTGGGCTTCAAAGCTGGCAGTGCCACGCTTATTAACCTCACACATTCTTTGTACAGTAAAAGCCCCAGTTACACGACGTCTTAGTCGCCAAGCTTCAAACAAACAATATCACCAAACGCAACCAACCAGGGTCAAACATTTGCACAGGAGGGGGAGAAATCCTTCAGACAAACAAGAGATTAAGAACTGACTTCAAAACTGAGTAATGAAGGAAGAAAGCAAGCACGGACAGTGTGATTATGAGCCTCACGGGCGTTCCAAGGACACGAGCTGCACACGGAGAATGACTGTCTCCTGATGTCTTTTTCATTCACAGGTGAACATGTATTATTCTTAGCCACTCTGTTTAAAACATGCCGTGAAAACTCACGTGCAATTGGTTGTGCTTACTGGATACAAACGGCCTTGGGAAGAGGCACTGCCTCCTTCACCCTAAGGTGTGTGTTCAGTGCTTGGGGCCAGTGCTGGGATCAAACCCAGGGCCTCACACGTGTTGGGCACATACATGATCACCCACCTAACACACTCGGCCCCTCTGTACTCACCATGTCTATCACTGTCCTGACAAAGTAGCCGACAGGCAACTTAAGAAAGGGGGGTTTACCTTGGCTCACACTTTGATGGTACAGTTTGTTGAGGTGGCTGGTCACATTGCCTCTGCAGTCAGGGAACAAAGAGAGAATGATAACTCAGCTCACTTTCTTGTTTTTTAAATCCAGGACCCCAGACCATGGAATACCACTGTTCAGGTTTGGGGTAAGCCTTCTCACCTCGTTAGCCTAATTTAGACAGCCCAGAGGCTTATCCGTTCAGTGATTCTGGAGCCTGACAATTTGACAATCAATATTAACCATCACACCCACTAACGCCATTGTCTTGAAGGATGCATACCAGGAGGGTTTAATTCTAACTACAGCCTCATGATAACATATATATTACACAGATAAGTTTCTATGTTATAATTATGTATATTTAAATGTACATGTACTTACATGTTGGTGCTAACTGCAGTGACGGTCGGTCTTTGCGGTCAACATGACTGGGTTTATAGTCACCTAGCAGATACACTGTAGGCATTGAAGGTGTTTCCAGAGAGACTGAACTGAGAGAGGGGAGCCACCCTGAATGTGGCTGGCCTCATCCCATGGGCTGGGAGCCCTGGCTGAATCAAAAAGAAAGAGGGAGAAGGCAAACTAAGTTCCTGCATCCATCTCTCTGCTTCCAGCTCAGATGCAATGTGACCACCGCCCCACACTTCTGCAGCTGCGCTTTCCCTGCCACGAGGAGCCCGTAGCCCCTCAGCCTGGGAGCCACGATAAATCCGTTCTTCCCTGAGTCATTCTCACCTGGTGCTGTATTACAGCAAAATGACAAGTGGCTAACACAGCTGTTTTCCCTCAGTGGCATCAAAATGCCAGACAAAAGGAACTCAATGGGTGAGATTCATTTTGGTGAATACTCTCCAAGGTTCCTAGTGGGGTGGTTTCATTGTTAGGAAGCACAGAAAGACAGCACGCGCTGCTCCCTGCACAGCCGGCTGAGAAGCAAATAGGGAGAAAGATGGTAAGGGTCTCATATATCCACCAAAGGAATGCCCCCAATGACCTGACTTCCTCCATCCTGGCTCCACCCTGTAGCAGGTTTTCTTTGGGTTCACCATCCAGAGCCCAAATCATATGAGGAGACTTATTATTAATTATGGATACTCAACTTTATCTTATGCTTGTCCCACTAGCTCTTATAACTTAATTTAACAAGTTTCTCTTCATCTACATTTTGCCTCGGGGCTTTTTACCTTTCATTCTGTACGTTCTACTTTATGATAGCTGGCTGGCACTGGCTCTGGGAGTCTCCCTCTCTTTCTTCCCTGTTCGCTCCTCTCTCATTCCCTCTCAAGCCTAGATCCCCCCTCCCATTTATTCTCTCTGCCTGCCAGGCCTGCCTAGCTCTCTACTGCCTAACCACTGACCATTCAGCTTTCTATTAGACTAGTCAGGTGCCTTAAGCAGGCAAGGTGAAATAGCAACACATCTTTACAAAATTAAACAAATACAGCATAAACAAATGTAACACACCTCTAAATAATTAAAGAAATACGGCATAAACAAATGTAACACACCTCTAAATAATTAAAGAAATACGGCATAAACAAATGTAACACACCTCTAAATAATTAAAGAAATACGGCATAAACAAATGTAACACACCTCTAAATAATTAAAGAAATACAGCATAAACAAATGTAACACACCTCTAATTAATTAAAGAAATACGGCATAAACAAATGTAACACACCTTTACACAGTTAAAAAAAATACGGCATAAACAAATGTAACACACCTCTAATTAATTAAAGAAATACAGCATAAACAAATGTAACACACCTTTACATAGTTAAAGTAATATTCCACAATACTACCCCCTAAATGTGCCGCCTCTCCTAAGTGCCTTGGCTTTAGTACATGACTAAATTGTAATTAGTACATGACAAAATTGCACCAAACGGATACACTTATCCAAACTGTACACAATGTATCCAAATTTATCAAATAGAACCCAAGTAACTTGAGCTCAAAGGGAGGCAGATAAAACAAGTGAGAGCCAGGACCCCAAGAGAGGTTGAGTGATGTCTGCATAGTTTGCAATAACTGAGGTTGGGAACCTACCAGAATACAGTGGAGGAGCCTGGCATGGGCTAGATGCCCTATAAATACACACAACAGCCTCAAACCAAGAATGCTTCTGCTCGGACCATTGATAGTGCCAATGTGGAAAAGGTCTGGTTAGACTTCTAAAGTGAAGGTAAGCTGAAGCTAAACATCATGAGTATCTTTAGATCACTGGGTGAGGGACCACAAATGCTTACAAAGCAACTAGGCCGGCCATCTGCACTGGAAATGCTATTAAATTGAATTTATCAGTCCTTGTGAGTAGATATCATTCTTATTTCATTGCTAAGAAACTTAAATTTTGCAGAAATTAAATAACTTTGCTCCAAAATTAACTCTTGATTGCTGTCCAGAAAATGACTCCATCAGATTGCTTACCGATAGTTCCACTTCAGTGACAATGGTTTCAGCACACGATAGGAGAATCAAGTTCGAGGCAAATGGAAGGGCAGCCCCACTGTCAGGAGGAGACAGATTCCACTGCTCATGGACGTTAACCAGAGCTGAGAGTGAACGCTTTCACCACAATGTGCTGCCTGAACTCATGGGCCATGCTGTCAATGTGCTTCTCCTGGGACAAAGAGCTGCCTGGCTACATCCGAGACATTGCCATCAGAAAGGGCAATCATAATGTCTTTTTAGAACCGCTCTGAAACTAGGCCTAATCGTGTGTCTCCTATCCAACAATCAGTCAACATTACATGCACACTCACTCTGAAACCCTTGTACTCTGGTCAAGCATAGAATTAGGGGTGGTGGGTCATAGCTTTTCCCAGGTTTGGTAATCTTTGTATTCAGATGCTCTCTTTTGTGAAATGGCAGGGTGGGTAATTTAGCCAATCACAGTCAGCTTCATAGTAACCAAGCAGGACTCTGCATTTGACACAAACTCCTTAAGTTAGGAAATGTTCTAAGGCTTGTTTTCAAAGCTCTCTCTGTGCATTCCTGGATTCATGCTATTCACAAATCCAAGCCTTTATAAATTTTTACAATTTTATAAAACCTGACGTATCCTGGGCTTCTAAGCAGGGTAGCCGGTGTCACGTCTCCTTGACCTCAGGCTGTGACGCCTTCCCAGCGTCACAGGCCGGATTGCGTTTCCTTCTCACACACCACCTTGTTCTAGGTCACAGCACAGCTTTTGTGAGGAACTTTTAAAAATAGCCCACTTGGGTTCCAAGCGCGAGCTAGCTCATCATTGCCTAAACATTGCCTTGGAGAGGAGCCCAGACTGGAGGCTTGCAAGAGGCGTGGGAGCCAGGCAAGGGAGCCAGACAGATGGGCTGAGACTATGGATGATGCGCAGACCATGGTGCAGCCATGAGCAATATGCTTCCCTGCAGTTGCCACCTAGGAGTCAGCTCTTGAGTCCCAGAGATGCATGGACAGTGGGAACTCTTCTAGGTGGGCAATGAAGGAGCAAGTCTATGCAGGATCCCAAAGCCAGGAGGTGGGGTGGGGGGTCTTCCTTCTCCAGTCTCAGATTATTAATGAAATGACTGACTGAACAGCCAATAGCCAGGCAAGAGGTATAGGTGAGATTTCTGGGGAGAGTAAGGAAGCGGAAGAGAATCTAGGCACAAGGGAGGTGATGCCAGGAGACATGGAGAGGAAAGGAGAAGAAAGGGGAGGTGCAGGAAGAAAGAGAGGTAATGCCTTGTAATAGAATGTGAATTAAAATAGGTGGGTTAATTTAAGTCATAAGAGCTAGTTAGGAACATGCGTAAGCTATAGGCCGAGCTTTCATAATTAATAAGGAGTCTCTGTGTGTCTTTGGGAGCTGGCTGGTGGGACAGAAAAGACTTGCTATATATGGAGTCCAACATGGAGGCTTGAATATCCACATAGGGCCTGAGAAAGCAGTCTCTCAGGTAGGCTAAGATTTCTTTCTGAAGGGAAAAGGGGGGAATATAAGTATAGGAAGGATGGGATAAAAGGGTGGGTTGTTGAATCTTCTTTTGAAAAACCACTAGTCTCAAATATTTTGCATTGATAATGGGTTTTTGCATATTGATACAAATTTAAGTTTATTTTGTTATCCTGAATCTATGTTTCTACTCTTGCTTAAGATATTATATCTATGCAGCTCATTTAAAAATGTAATGTAAAACTTTAATCCTTGAAAGCTACTTAGGATAATAAAGAAAGACAGATTAGTCATCTATAACAATAGTTAATAGTAATAGTTAGTCATCTATAACAATCAAACTTGTAGTCATGTTGGTATTTTTTCAAGGTCAAACAGATATATTTTAGATACATTGTCTTCAAACACTTTAAAGACATACAAAATATGGTATTTAAAATGTTTTAATAACATAAGGGTTTTTATGACAGTGAGACACATCTGATCCTGGCAGCATCAACTTACTTCAAAAAAGGATGGTGGGCATCACAGAACCTCCGCATGGAATTTGCTTTCATTTGTGACAAAGTTAGCCTCTGGACTAAAGAGACTATCCTTGTCTAGACTGCTGACAGTATGCTGTTCAAACTGGACAAGAAGAACACAAAAGAAAGTAACTGCCAAGACAAGGTAGGACCGTCCTTCAAAATTCCTGCTTCACAGAAAAGTCTCTCAGATCATCTAGGCCCATAGTCCAAAGACTGAGGCCCCAAAGTTACAGAAGGAGGTAAGGCTCTCCTTATAGGTCCACACGAGGGAAAAGTGCGACCAGGGCTTAAACACCTAGGTAAAGTCTTTCAAACAGAGCCAAATGAGGAAAGTCAAATCACACACACACACACACACACACACACACACACACACACACACACACACACACACCCCATCCTATTCAAGTGTCCAGGATGCACCTGAGGACATTGTCATCAGTACAAGGTAGAACAACTCCAATCCATCAGCAACAGAGATTACTCTGCTGTCTGTCCGTCTGTCTGTGGTTTGGCTATCTGCTGGACTGCATAAAAAGCATATAAGATGGCTAGAAATTAGTTCCAAATATCCAGAGTTCCAAATATTCAGAGCCCCTGGGTAGTCTAGAAGCCCAGCTGCTGTGCCACTGAACACAGGCGTTGCCTTCAGCTTTACAAGTGGCGTGTGGGTGCACAGTTGTTCCCGAAACAGATTTTGCCAGGATTTCACACATCCACTTTCCAGAGAGATAGGAGGCTGGAAATGGAAGCCACAGCCACCCAGAGTGAGCAGGGAGTGTGTGCGGCAGAGATGGAACGAGTGCCTTTTGGGTTCACAGACTCCTTGGGGAGAGAAATTCCTTTGTTTGGGCTGCTATATAAAATGTCACAGCAGGGGGACTTAAAGTGCAGAACCTACTGTCACCCAGTTGCCGAGACTAGGAGTCCCAGATGAGGTGTAGGAGGACTGGCAGGAGCCTCTCTTCATCCCTGACTGTTTCTCCCTCTGCCTCTTTTCTCAGACCTGCACCCAGGCTCCACGTCTTTGTGTTTCCCAACATACAGAGCAGTTTTTTAGTTAATTCTTTGAAAGTTCCATAAAATGTACTTTGATCACATCCGCTCCTCCTCAAACTCTCCCCAGATCAACCTTCCTACAGACTTAACTTTGGGTCAGCACAAATGGGACAGGACTCAGTGGGCTTTTTAAGTTCCTGCATCTCACAGGAGCACTGGCCATACTGGATTAGGGCCCATCCAGCTCCTTTAACCTAAGGACTCTTTAAGAACCTTGTTTTC
Source organism: Alexandromys fortis (assembly GCF_014885135.2). Taxonomy (NCBI): domain Eukaryota; kingdom Metazoa; phylum Chordata; class Mammalia; order Rodentia; family Cricetidae; genus Alexandromys; species Alexandromys fortis. Next base: position 2,185,880 of record NW_026067929.1, read on the forward strand.
AGATGCGGTCTGACCTACAGCGTGGCACCGATGGAGGAGGTGCTGATTTCAAATGGGGGTGAAGAGGAGCGGCTAGAAGCTTTGGAGGTGCTGAAGAGACTGCTCAGTAGTTAAAACCACTCTCTGGTCTTGAAGAGGACTGGTGTTCAGTTCCCAGCACCCACCTGGAAACTAACAACCTATTGTATTCCAGGTGATACAAAATCCTCTCTTGATATCCACGGGCACCAGATGCACGCAGACTACGCATTCATACATTCAGGCAAAATGCTCATACAATGAAAGCAAAAAAAAATCTTTAAAACATAATTTTTGGGGAGATACAGTTCATTCAATGCCATGGAAATTGGGGCAGAGAATAAACACAGCCTTCCCCTCTCCTAAATCCATGGGCTCAGACATAGTTGTGTCAAGCTAAAGCAAGTTGCCACCTTCTGTGATGTGTCTTGCCAAATACAGCTTCTATACATAGCTAACTGTAACCTAGTCTCAAGTGTAAACAAGACGCAGCCTAAGCGTGCCTTCCTGTAACTAAGCTACGGATCTCGGCCAATCAGAGCAGCTGTGTTGTAAGCAGTCACAAGCCAGCTACTGATCAGACCATGTTTACCTAGGGAAAGTGCCCACTGCAGCCAATCACATTGTCTGATACATCATTTCCTTTCCACTATCAGTAGAACGGCTCTTGTGTGGGGTCCATTCTTTGAAAGGATGCCTGCTTCCGGAATGTTTTATGTAAATTTTGTTAAATTGAGCTGGTTCCCATTTTTCTTGTAACTGTTGAGTTAGTCAAATAATCATCACTCCTAAGAAGCCATTAAAGACAGGGAAGAGATGAGGCCACTGCAGGAAAGATGGAAGGGTCGGTTTTTAATTATCCCTTTTTTATTTGTTGAGAATTTTACACACGTATACAGCATGTCTTGATCATATGCACCACACCCTTCAACTGCTCCTGAATCCCTGCGTGTCCCCCTCAACTTCATATGTTTTGCTTTTCCTTAGTAACCCAATTAGAGTAGTCCATGGATGCATGGAGCGTGGGGCCATCCACCAGGACATAGGCCACCAGAGGGGCCACCAATGAAGACGACTGATATTCCCCTTTTTTCAGCTGCCATCAATTACCAAGCTCTCCTCAGCTGTGGGCGGAGCCTTGTGAGCCCCGCCCCCTCCATGCTGGGCTCAAGACTGGCTGGCTCCTTGCAGGTGTGTGCTTTAACCTCAGCCACTGTGTTTTCCTGAGTGCAGCCTTCCTAACAGTTCCACAACCACGCTCCCCAGCTTCTGAGTCCAACAGTCTCCCTGCTCCTTCTTCCCTGACATTCCCTGAGAGAGGCAAGTGGGGTGGGGGGCAGGAAAAATAGAATAGTCAGAGGAAGTTCATAAGAGGGGGTAAAGTGGGGACTAGAGGACAGGAATGCAAACGTGACTCCTTCTTCTTCTCAGCCTGAAAGTGAGCCTGGTACTAGGAACAACTACAGAATTCAGCTTGCACACTGGTTGTGAGCAAAGTCGATTGATCAAAAGGACCAATCAGGGTGTATGTCAGGGTTCTCTAGAGGAGTGGAGTTTATAATACAGAGAGGGGGGCACAGAAAGGGAACTTATTAGAGTGACTTGCAGGCTGCGGTCCATCTAGTACAACAATGGCCATCCACCAACAGACGGTCCAAGAATCCAGTAGTTGTTCAGTCAGGCCTGGGTGTCTCAGCTGTCTTCAGTAATGATGGAGTCCCAAAGAAGTAGGCTGTAATTAGACTAAAGGGATGGACTTACCAGTGGGAGTGAGAGCTAACTTCCTTCTTCCATGCCCCTTATACAGGCTGCCAACAGAAGATGTGGTCAGACTAAGGATGGATCTTCCCACCTCAAAAGATCTGAATTTATCTCCCCACGTTAAAGATCTGGACTAGAAGTGAACCTTCCCACTACAGATGATTTAATTAAGAAAAGCATCTCTCATAGGTGTGTGCAGAGAGTTCCAGGTGTAGTCAAGTGGACAGTAAGAAGAGCCATCACACTGGGCCAGCAAGAGGACTCTGGGCAAAGGGGCTTGACACCAAGCCTGGTGACCTAAATGCAAAGCCCCAGGACAAACAGAGTTGAGCGATAGAATCAACTCCTACAAGTTGTTTTCCGACTTCACATACCATTGCACACGCTCATGTGCATGCCACACATACACACACACATGCACACACATACACACACTCACACACACACAGAGAACACATACACACAAACACACATGCACATGCACACACACATACACACACACACACACAGAGAACACATACACACAAACACACATGCACATGCACACACACATACACACACATATATATGCACACATATACACACACACATGCACACACATACACACACACACAGAGACACATATACACAAACACAAACACACATGCACATGCACACACACATACACACGCATATATGTCCACACACACAATTTTTAAAAAATCCCCTCACACAATTTTAAAAAAAGCATTCCCTCATCTTGAACAAGTCCCTTCTCAAAACCCCTGAGAAAACACAAATGTCTTCCTAAATTCTCTAAGTTACAAAAAACTTCTACATTCTAAAATCCCCTCATCAGAACCCAAAATCCGTTTACATAATAAATTTGAAAATAAAAGGGAAATATTAGCAGACATTTTCCACAGATTCCAACAAGGATCTATACTCTGTACAGAGGCAACCTAATTATAAAGCTGAGCAATAAACTTCCAGTCGAGCAGAATTATTCTTTTCTATCAGCCAGATGGTAATTGCTTTTAAAAATATGCCCGCGTGTGTGTAACTCACATCTTATCTGTTTGTAATCTCTTTGGAGGAAGTAAAATCTGTCTTTTTAAATTGCCTGCTTTTTTATTCTGCAAAAGCTAACTCTGAATAAATTATCTTCTTAGGGAAACATTGCTGGCCTAGGCCAAAATTTTAAAGACACTAAAAAAAAATAAAACCGTATTTTCTCAAAAAATAAATAAATAAATAAAATGAGATTGCAGTGTGGTAGGAAAACTATGGGAAGTGGAAACTCTTATGAGCAGCTACTTATGAATGCAAAAAGCAAAATAAAGTTACCTTATCAAAGTACTAGCTAGTCCCCGCCACCCAGGAACATGGAGGGTTGTGTATATTGGGAACAGTTTTGTGTGGTTGCTCTTAGAGTTTCACCAAAATGACCCCGTTTCTTTGAAACTTGGGTTCAAACCAAGTGTCTTAGGTCTCTCTTTCCGGAGACTATGGTTGGTCTTGTCAACCTGACGACTTCTAGGGTTACCTAGGAAACACACCGTTGGAATTGTCTGCCGGTGCATCCTTGAATTGAATAGCACCTTTCTACGGAGGCCTAGATAAGAAGAGTCCAGGGGAAAGGCAGGGATACCTCCTGAGCAAGTGTGCCCATCACTGCTGCGGCCATCTTCCATGAGGACCGTAACTCCGGCTTCTTCAGCCTGCCAGTGTGGTTCCAGCACCAGAGTCTCCATCCAGGGAGCTCCAGGAATGAAATGACGCAGCCTAAAGCGACAAAAGAAAGAGCTCGAAGACACTGTATCCAAACTCCAGATGTGTAAACAGAATGCACAGAAACCATCTCTCTTCAGATACAAGCTTACGGAAAACCATGGCCGTACAACAGGCTGACTTACACCAGTTTTTAGGTTTCCTCCTCCAAAGGGCGTCTGTAGCAACCATGAGATCATTGACTGGAAGAGTAGGTCATGTACCCACTTGCAATGGGGGTGTGAGGAAGAACTCAGAGGGGTCGAGGGGCACTGGACTTCCAGGTTCTAATGGGGTTCATTTTGCTTCCCTGCCTTTATTGGCATTTCCGGTCCCATCTCCGATGTTATTGACCTCGCTGCCTTTGACAATGGTAAGACACTCCCTTTTCTGGCGTTCACAGCTATATTCCCGGAAGAGATGCCAAGCAAGGCAAGTCTAGTGTTTCTCAGCGCCCACCCGTCTTTACCTCTACACCTCTAGCCAGACTCACTCCTAGGTCCCTAGCTATAAAATATTTCATAAAAACCGGCATCTTGTGGATGTGTGAGGAAGAATGAAACCTACGCTGAATGCTACATGTTGGATGAAATTAATGCATGGATTGATTTCCTTATCATGGTGACACAAATATGAACACAAAGTAACTTAAGGAAGAAAGGGTTCATTTCAGCTCATGGTTTGGCACTTGGCCAGCAGGACAAAAAAAAAGAGTTCAATAAGAGTGAGGTATCTGGTCATGCTGCATCAGAAAGCGGGAGACAAACGCTGGTGTTTAGATGGATTTCTTCTTCATGTTTGGTCTTGGATCCGCCTACATTTAGGGTGGGTCTTTCCTCCCCTCAGGTAAAGTTTTCTAGATATACTTGCTTGTGCAGATGCAGTCTTCTAGGCTATTCCAAATCCAGACAAATCAACAAGCTTGGGGATAACACAGGAGGGAACACATCGGTACCTCCCTGACAGAAAAGGATTCGAGCTATTGATGTAATTTTCTGCTAATACACAAGGTACTGAGAAGACCTGCAACGTGGCCCAAAGGAGCAAGTACCGCAAGGCAGCAAGGACCGGAAAATTCTGGTGGAGTGGGAGGTTCAGGATCGTAACTGCTTCCTCTCTGCCTGGCACACAGAGACAAGAAGGGAGCCACTGGCTTTGTGTCTGGAGCTGGTGACGATGGGGTACAAGAGCAAGGCAAAGCATAAAGCATGCTGTCCCTCAATGCATGCATGTGTACTAAAGATAGATACAGACGCTGTAGCCCTCTTCAGACCCCTGTACTTCTAATGAAGGGCTGCAAGATCTGTCCTTGCAACCCCTGTGCATCATACAGCCTACTGTGCACCTCATCTGTACAAAATGGATTTCTTGCCCAGAGGTTTACAGTGAAAGTTTGAATTTTTACAAAATAAATGACAAAAATTGGAGCTCAAATATAGGCGTGGAGGACAGAGGTAGCTGCAGCTCAGGAAACCCAAGAGGTCGTTTCCTTGAGGCTCCTGCACACCTGCACGCTTCCACCTAATTGTTCTCCAGCTGTGGTAACGATTAAGCTGTAAATCACAGTGGGATGAGATGGTCGTGTTCTAGAAAGCCCCTCTGTTGCACTGTGTCCACCGAAGTCATTGCTGTGTTCGACAGTCTAAGATTGTCCTGTCTTTTATTCCTAGTAACACCTACTCTAAGTTGAGGTAAAACTGAATTTGTTTTCCTCCTTTTCCTTCATTTGAAAGGATTCTATTCTAGGCTCTCCTCTCTGCCAATGTGTTCATCTAAAAGACTCTCGTCCTTCAGGTACTGAAACTTTTCTCTCAGTCCTGTGGTAGGAATTCCGAGGAAACACAAGCACCGAAGAAGGCCATGGCATCGCTGTAGTTTCTACTGTCCAATAGGAGCTACTGCCTATTCCTCACCGGGGATTTTCAGTGGTGACTTTTCTACACTCAGTGCCCATGACTGTGGGGTTATGTCCCCCACAGCGGTGAGGGACTCCCAGGGGCTGACGGCCTGGACTGAGACACACTGGAGAAAGGCTGCAGAGACAACACCGTCCATTCATAACCCAAAGGTCAGTCAGGTGAGCGCTTGGTGACAGTAGCTGACCTGCCTGTCTGGTGGCCTGAACTGTAGGGGAGAAGCTACAGGGACGTGTGCCTGGAAAGAGTGCTGCAGGCTGGGGTGTGACCAGGACACTGGCTTTCCACTGGAATATTTGTTCTTGAAATAGTTCATTTTCTCCAAAAAAGACTCAATGATTCAGAAAAGCAGCTCCAGCAAAGCTAGCAGACGGCATCTTCCCTCACCTCCCTTTTCCGTTCCTTCTTTGAAAGTCTCACACTGTACACAATGTATTTTGAACATGTACACTCCCAACTGCCCTAATCTCATACTGTATACAATGTATTTTAAACATATACACTCCCAGTTGCCCTCAAGCCTCTCCTGCCACAGTCCCCTCCAAATTCCATGATGTCTTTTCATGACCCACTGAGTCTAATCAATGTTGTAGCTATATCCATGGGTGCCAGGTTATCCACAGAAGTACAATGTACCAGGGATCATGGCCGCAGAGAAAACTGAATGCCTCTCCCAGGAAACTTCAGCTGCCAAAGCTCCTCAGCCAGAGGTGGAAAGATATTCTTTCTCTCCCTTCTTCTTCCTCCCATCTACCCACTTAGCTCTGTTCTTCAGGCCTTGGGTTGTGGTTCTTCTTTCTCAAATATTTGGTGCTGTTTTGATTACTATTTTGGCTCGTGAGATAGTGACAGTTTTGGAGGCCTCCCTCACAATCTTCCTAGGGGATAACTCTGAGTGAGAACTGCTGCACTTCCAGAAGGGGCAAATGCTATTTTTCCTGTGGGTGACCAATTTCCAGTTGCTCCTGGGTCATGCAGCTGCACCCATGTTTTCTCTTAGAATTGAATGCCTGACAGCCAGGGGACAAGAAGCTTCCTACTCTGCTTTTGTTTGGTTTTTACTCTACCCACATCCTCATCTGTCCTAGCTCCTTTTCTACTGCTGTGATAGAAAGCACCATGGCCAAGGAAACATAAAATAAAGCAATTAGTTGGATCCCCAGGTCCAGGAGATTGGCACCCGTGGTGGTGGAGCAAAGGCGTGGTGGCAGGAACAGAACTCGTATCTCAAACCCCAAGCTGGCGGCAGAGAGCAGGTTGGAAATGGTAAGAGGGTCTTTTGAAATGTCAAAAGCCCACCCCCAGTGACACACCTCGTCTAGCAAAACCACACCTCCTAATTCTTCCCAAACAGTTCCACCAACCGGGGACTAAGCATTCAGACATATGAACCTATGGGGACTATTCTTATTTAAACAGAGAACTTCTGCTGTAGACAGTCTGGGGTATGCTTTCTGCATATCTATTTCTTTCTGCTGTGGTCCTCCAGAGATTCCTCTGAGATCCATGCTCACAGACAAGCTTCTTTTCTGTTCTCTCGCGTTATGTTAATGGGAATGTAACATGCCACAGTCACCTTGGAAGTGTCTGGAATTTTCATACGAAGTTAAATATATACCTACCCCTTGACACAGTCTGGCCATGCTTTGCCAGCGATGAAGAGTAAAGATACATCCTTGAACAGGGTCATTCCAGGAGCCATAATGCACAGTAGCCCAAGCCAGAAGCAAGCCAAATGTCCTCCGACAGCAAGATGGGTAAACAGTCTCTGGTGTGTGCATCCAAAGAACATTTCCAGCCATGCAAGCAAACTATCCCACGCCTAAGAAGGGCCAGTCTCAGCACGAGACTATAGATTGATTGACAGATGCTAGGTATGTGAGCGCACATCTTGTGTTGCCCCATTCGCATGTCATGTGCACAGAGAGAAAGAAGAGTGGGACGGAGAGAGAGAGAGAGAGAGAGAGAGAGAGAGAGAGAGAGAGAGAGAGAGAGAGACGAGACTGTTAAACAACATTATGATGATAGGAACCAAAGCAGGGTGTCTATGGTGATGGAGGAGTATGGGCTTGACTTGATCTTTCTAGAATGATGGAAACCCTCCATGTCTTGATCGAGGTATTTCTTAAATTACATATGTGCATAGTTTTGAGAACCCAGAGTTACGCAGTTCAACCCTGAGCCTCCCAGTGCAAGTAAATGATTGCTCTACTTTAAACCATTTTAAAATCAGAACTAAGCTACTAGCAGAGTTAGAGCATTTATTCTTGATTGTATTTTTCAGAGCTGACATTGTAGCAACAGACATAATGACAGCAAAATAAACGGCAAAAAAAATCTATTCCATTCTAATGCTCTGAGAATATGTAATATAACTAAGATACACATCCCGCGTTTCAACTCACCACCCTCAGCAACCGGGAAGCCGAATCAACTTTCTTTTCTCAGAATACTACCTTAGAACCTATATTTAGACCTAGCATTGAAGGTGACATGGAATAGAGACGCTGTCTTGACACAATGTCAGCTGTCATCTTGCACTTCCACACAACTGGAGAGAAACTGTCTTTGCCGGAAGCAAAGATGAGAAGGACAGGAGAAATGAGACTCTATGCTCCTGGAAGTCTCTTTAGGATTAAGCCATTTCCTCCTCGGAAAGGAACGTGTGAGTCATCTCCTCACTCAGCTGCCAGAGAGAAGCTACACTCCATCACGACAAAATCTTCTCAGATCCCTTCTTCCCTGCTCAAGAGCTAAGCACAGCCCACGAGGAACGGCCGAGAGAGCCACTAGATACTAGGTCCTCCAGGAGGCTACAGAGCCAACTGTGCTAGAGCCTGACCACTGGACATTTGGAGGTCACAGATGAACAGTGGGGATGTGGCGCTTCTAACAGATGCCGCCGTAAGCACAAAAGGCGCCCATCAACCAGGCAGTGCTGCATGGCAACTCCAGGGTCATGACCTAGATATGGGCTTGTGTTCTGAAAGAGTGTCAGCGGAATTCTCAAGATTACAGCCCCGTCTACCTACTTCTTCTACATTCTCATTTTCTCTTTGGTCCTTGAACATCCCAGTATTTTAGGACTGGATTAAACTTCTCTGTTGGAATACACAGTGTACCCTGGGCTCTTGATTAGAGTCTAATCAATTCAGAGCTAGGCATAAGGAATGTACCAAACACAGAGAGCTAACTAATTTGACTTTGAACCCAACCCTGGTCACTGTGTAGGTGACATTTGGAGAGGGCAATAGTTAGGGAAAAGCAGCTGCCTCAAAAATCCCATGCTTAGCACCGACTGTGGTGGCCCCAGGTGAAGGTTGAACCAAGGGGACGTTCTGGGAGCGAGTAGCTGCTGCCCTCAGCTGCTGCAGAAGAAGGGGTGTCGACATGGGAAAGTGTAGAATTCACGAGTTGAGAAACAGGCAGAGGACTTGCGACTGTTTATATTGGGAGGAAGAGAGGAGAGAGAGAGGAAGGAGAGAACGAGCAAAGGGACAACCTGGAATGTCTCTAAGAAGTAAGCATAACTGAAGAGTTACAGCACAGACCTTGTTGAAAATCGGCGTCCACAGATTTGAGTCTTGAGAATTTATAAAGAGCCTTGAAGCTGCAGTCTTGTCAAGCCACCAAAGGGGTGGATTGTGACCTGGGAATAAGGAAGGCACCTGGGATGGCTTGGCCTTCGAGAACCTACATCCCCATACTGTTCACCTCCACGGACCCACAAGTCAACCCTTCTGACCTGGCGGGAAGAGTCTCCTGTCTGAAGACCCGGGGCTGTGTAGCTATTTCCTCCAGACAGACACATCCCCTCCTGGGGGAAAGGAGGTGGCTCATAAAGCTCACAGGATTCACCAAGCTGATCCTGGAGTTACAGTAGTAGGCACCTGCTGGGGAGAAAAGGTGAGTTTTGGAGGGTCTGCCTGTGAGTTACACGGAGGTTCCAGTGATGCAGCCTTCATGAACGACCACCCCAGCTGGCAGCGTTCATGAATGGCCACCCCAGCTGGAATGGGGCTTTTGGTGACGTTCTCGCTCAGTTCGTCCCTGTTCCTGTAAGTAACAATTAAACTCATTGGCTCATCAAGCCAGATTTAGAATTTTTTTTTTTTTTGGCCTCCAGTACCCTCTCTATCTGTTGTGAATAGGTATAGAATACCCAGTAAAGGAAACACATCACCCAGTGCCGACTGTACCCTCACAAAGGGTTTACCAGTTCTCTATTGTCAAGCCAGAATCCAGCAAACCACCGGGGCACCAAAACTGTGTGTGCCTCAAGAAGAGGTAGCTTTACCTCCTCAAGGAGTCACACTGTGGTGTCAATCAATCCTGGCAGGAACCTGTGTCCCGGCCAAAGGCAGAGGGGGGATCGCTCTAGTGTAGGCGAGAGGAAAACCCAACACAGGGAAGGCTGTGTAAGGTTGGACCTGCAGCTTCTCTCTCTGGAACGGAGCTGTGAAAATGGAAGAACACGCCCACCAGTGAGCCAATACCAAAATGCTCCACACTGAAAACATACAGCCAAGTGACATTATACAGACCGAGCAGGTTGTATCTGTATGTTTAAGAACAGATATGCATGTGCATACATGTATGTAACAACAAGTAAGAAAAAGAAGCCATGAATTTGAGAGGTAGCAAGAAGTATATGGAAGGATTTGGAGGTAGGAAAGGGGAGGGGTAAATGAAGTGATTGTAATCTCAAAAAATAAAAAGATTAAAGTCCACTTAGGACAGTCACAGGGAAAGACTATGATTGCCACCCTATGTCCACTGGCCCCTGATTATTTCTGGTGAGAAATCATTTGGACTCACGCCGTCCTTTCCCAGGTCGCTCTGTAGCTAGATGGAAGTGGAGTCCACCACAGGTGCCGTAGAAATGGCCAGATTCTTTAGTTACAGTGTTTTCTGGGAAAGCCAGTGGCTGCGGTCTCAGGGAAAAGGGTTAAACTACCCTCTCTTATTCTGTGGGAGAGAAACAAACGTTCTTGCTTGCCTGTTATTAAAGCGGCAGAGCATGCACTATTGAATATGAGAAGATCATTGCAAAGGGAGTTTTGCTAGGGAGCTATGTGTTGCCTGAAGTCCATAGGACTTATGCTAACCACGTTTTCTTCTAGATTCTGTTTAGTCAATTCAGTCCAAGTCCAGCCCTAGAATACACTCTCCTGGAAGTCACCCTCACAGACAGCTGTTGCCACTTCCGCTAACTGGTCCAAACTCGTGAGGTGATAAATAACCTTCCTGAGTTAGGCTTGGGTGAAAAACAGCAAACACATGACCACAGAGGTGAGAGTTTGGAGACGTCAGAGGCAGGGGACTGCCCATGAACTGAGGTATGAGGGATCGCTAACACAAGGCATGTGTGAGCGAGCCTGTACACCAACACTATACCAAGCAGAAAACACCCTGCACACAGTAGGTGTGAAATAAATCCTGGGTCATAAGCCATGGGGTGGAGGGTTGTCTCAGCCATTGTAACCAGAAAGGAATACACAAAATTCACCTTAAGAATTTATAATAGACCTAGGTGTGGGCACACCTTTAATCCCAGCACTCAGGAGGCAGAAGCAGGCAGGCCTCTGAGTTCCAGGCCAGCCAGGAGCCATACATAAGGCACTATCTCCCTGTCCCCCCCCCCACCCCAAAGAATTGTATAATAGTTCAGAAATATTTATCTGGAAACTATGAAGCCTAGAATGCCACCCAGGCTGATGTGGAGAGGATGGCAAAACCATCACCCCTAAACTTCAAAGCCCTGTGAGGACTCTGGATGCTGCTGCCTCCAGAAGCAAGTGGTCCCCCACCAACACCCCCATCCCTCCTTTTGGTCTCCCTGAGTTTCACTGTAGGAATCAGATTGACCAAAACCAGAACACGTGTCTGCCTGTCTGCAAGGCGAGCTGGGAAAGTGAATGCCTGGCCTCTGAAAGGAGTGGCTGTAGGTACACAAGCTCTGTGTGATTTACCCTCTGTTTCATAGTGAATGGTCCCAAACACAATGGCTTGCCCCGGCAGCATTTCTTTTTTTAACCTCTCACAGTGTCTGTGGCTGAGGAACTCACTACAAGACCAGGACCTCCTCTGGGATGCCCAAGGCTGAGGACTGAAGTCGTGGATCTGCCTGCCAGAACTGCCTTGGGCTGTCTTTCAAGACCTCGGGGCTTGGGCTTGAGATGCCCCACACAGAAACTGGGTTGCAGAGACAAGAGTACCAGCAGAAAACCAGTCAGCTCGCCGTCCTGTGACGACGATGACCTCAGCAGTCACCTGGCTTCAGTGCAGACCTGTCCTCCGCTGGTTAGATCGGTCAGTCCCAGTCCAGAGTTGATTGAAGGGAGCCCAGACCCCCACTTCTCCCATTGAGAGCAGTGAAAGAAGAAATGAGCTGGGGTGATCTGTGGGTGTGTCCTTGGAAGATGCATCAGGGGAACTCTCCAAGGGTGGGAAGAATTGCTGACGGTGTCCCCGGGGCACGAACATCGTCCTGCCTAGATGAGGCTGCAGTAGTTGCCTCTCAAGCCCCTTCCTTCTCCTCTTCCTTCCTTTTGCCCTTTACCTTGATACTCAGAAGCCTGCGGAACATGATGCCACAAGACAGATTCCGAGAAGCTGTTAGGTCTGGGGAGTCAACTTTCCCTCCCTTGGCCTCTATGTATTCCAGGCAGGACACAGTCTTCTCTGATCTCAGACATCCGTGTTGGGAAATGAAGGACTGGGCTTTTAACTCAACAACATCAACAAAAGTGAGTGTGTGTCAGCCCTGTTTTGAGCAACTGCATCACGTGCCCTGGAGTCTCTGGGACTTTGATGAAGCTGGGAAATGATAGAGATGCCCCTCATGGGAAAGTAGCTCCAGAACAGCAGGATTTTCCTCCAACAGCCCCACAGTGATAGTATGCAGGGGGCCTAATGGAGCTGTGGGTGTGAGCATCACCCTGAACTAAATAGAGCTGGGGACTTAAATCCTGGCTCCCCTGGGACAGCTTGACGTCTTAGCATTTCAGTTCACCTGACTATAAAACCAGGGTGGACTCAGTGCCTACCAAGAATCATTCTTGTGGGAATTAAACAGGATCTGTACACAGTGCTTCGGGTGCTTAAGACACAGTGTAATGGTAACTAAATGCAGACTTTGCTGATGAAGTCATGAAGGAGGATTGGTCCTGTGACCTTGTAATACCACAGATCCATACAAAGAAGCATTTATGTCGGTGTTCACAGTGACCTTAATACATGTCCATGAGAACAAACGCGATGTGCAAATTTAGGGCAGGTATTTCTTGACGTGATTATTGTTAATGTCTTACTGACCTTGAGACTGGAGTTTGCATAACCAGAAGCACAAGAAGGCAGTCCTTTTTATTCTCTATTTATCCGCTCACTCACTGAGATAGGGTTAGCTTGTAGCTCAGGCTGATCAGGAACTCAAAATTCACCTGCCTCGGCTTCTCAAATCCTAGGATTACAGACACGCACCACCACACCTAGTTCTTGGAGGCCATCCTTGTAGGCAAAGAATAAACGCGCAAACCCTGCTCTGTCTCTTGTAAAAGCTTCCGCCAGAGAGATGACATCTGGGACCACTGATTAAAGGCTCACGAGACAAGCACTGGGCAGGTGCAGCTCAATTCTCAGATGCTCGGCCTGTAGGGAACCGTCTCGGTTCCCTCCCACGAACGTTTTCACCCTCAATTCTTCTGTGCTCTGGCTGTAGACTCCCTAGCCACCCTTTCTCTAGCTACCACTGGAGGGGAACAGTTCCCCTTTCATGTTATTATGTTCAACTAGATGCATTCCACTCAGCTCTTCTAAAGTCATAAGCTTAATCATTAACAGGATGGGTTTTAAGCTTCTATTTGTTTTCATTGTGAGTATGGAACGTCCTTTCTGAACGGCTGGAAATCAAGTAAACGGGGGCAATTTTAGCAAAATGAGTCTCGTCGCACATTTGGATGGAGTTTGAGCTCTTCATTCCTCCTATAAGGTAGAGCTTTCTAGAATCTACTAGATTAGGAGGAAGGCAATGATGAGCCCTGCAGGCTCCCCTTTGCCCCCCTTGACCAGCCTCCTGCAGCTCACATCCATTGGCTGGAGGAAACAAAGAAGCAATATCCACCCTCTAACATAGTAACTTCTGCTCAAGGGCCCTTTCTTTCTGGGCCTTTCTTCTCAGTATGTCATAGTGTGTCCCTGTAGCTACTGTGCAACACTACAGACCCAGATCTTCACTCTACTTGCCGCTTTAAGGTTCTGTGTGAGCAGAAAACACTTCCATCCCCTATATAATCCCTGTGACTATCATGACCCTGCTCTATGGAAAGTCCTCAAATACAATGTGTGTGTGACTCTCTTAAACATCTCCCCTTGCAAATTTTGGTTATTTCTATACTTTAACTAACATTTTAAATAACATTTGGCTTTAGAGATTTTGTTTAAGATTTTGTTTTCTTTTACAGTGTGTGCATGTGTGCATGCCTGTGGAGGCCAGAAGAGGGCGTCAGAATCTCTGTATCTGGAGTCACGGGTGGTTGTGAGTCCCCTGACCTGGATACTGGGAATCAAACTCAGGTCCTCTAGAAGAGCAGCATGTGCTCTTAATGGCTGAGCTGTCTCTCCAGCCCTGGCTTTAGACTTTTATACAGTTGATGGTCCTGGATTCTGCAAGTGAGGCAGATGACCCATGAGTTAAGTCTGTGAGTGTGCCAGTCCTGATTGGGCCTCTTGTCTCAGCATCAGCATTAGTCCTGATCATTTCTCTCTCTGACAGTGTCCACAACCAGACACCTTGTGCAAATGCTGTATCACTCTGCCTCCTGCTGCTAGAAGGAAACTCCTGGGCCATTTGCAAAGAAAAGAAGCTGTTTGGCGTACCACTGAGCAAGCTGAAAATCCAAACAGCAAGGCACAGCTCTTTCATTCAGCCAGACTTCCTCATCTTCTCTGCTGGCGCTAAGGCACAGCAGATCAGTGTCGGGCCAGCTGGTCAGCAGCAAGCCTGGGCACTGTGGATTCTTGTTATTTATCATTGGTAATTTTTTTTTAAAAAAAAAAAAGCTGATTGGATAATAGTTGGACAAGAAGAGTTTGAGCAGGAGAGAGAGCTAGAGGAGAATTCTGGGAAGAAGGGCAGAGTCAGAGAGTTGCTGGCAGGCACACAGAGAGCAAGATGGGCACACTGTACTGAGAAAAGGTGCCAAGCCATGTGGCAAAGCATAATAGAAATATGGACTAATTTACGTGTAACTTAAGTAAGCTAGTAATAAGCCTGAGCTATTGGCCAAGCATTTTCAATTTATATTAAGCCTCTGAATCAATTATTTGGGACACAACTGCCAGATAATTGGTAACAGGCAAATGGGAGAGAAACATCCAATTATACCTGAAGGTCTCAGGGCCTGGGGATCTGGGGGACTCAGGTAGAGGGCCACCATGATATGGGTCTCAGCTAGACCATCCCTCTTAGCATATGGCAGTGTGGAGCCAGCAACTAGAAGTATTTAGAATTCAGTTTTTTTGCCAATAAAATGTGTCTTTAAAAAAAAAACTTGGGAGGTCTTCCACAGCAGTTAAATCATGCAAAATCATGAGGCATAGACCTGTGGTAATTAATATTGATTATCAGCTTGATGTGATTTAAAATCACCATGGAAACATACTTCTGGGAATGTCAATAAGGGCATTTCCAGAAAACATTTACCTGAGCAAGGAAGAGCTACCCTGAATGTGGGCGGCATCATGCCATTAACCGAGTACATACGGGGGACAGCAGAAAGCAAGCTAAATTCGATCAGCATCCATTTCTGCTTCCCGACTGTGGATGCACTGTGACCACCTGCCTCTGGCTCCCATCCCCATGCCTTCCCCACCATGACTGACTGTGCCCTCAAACTACTAAAACAAACTTCTCCGTCTTTCTCAGTCAGGGTTACTGTTACTGTGATGAAGCACCATGACCAAAATCAAGTTAGGGAGGAAACGGTTGATTTCACTCACAGCTCCATGTAACAGTTCATCATCAAAGAGCAGTGAGTGCAAGGTCTCCCACAGGGCAGGAGCTGATGCAGAGGCCATGGAGGGGTGCTTCTTATCGACTTGCTCATCATGGCTTGCTCAGCCTACTTTTTTTTAGAGAACCCTGGACCACCAGCCCAGGGATGGCGCCACCCACCATGGGCTGGGCCCTCCCCATCAATCCCTAAAAAAATCACTCTAGGTCTTGCCTGCAGCCATATCTTACAAAGACATTTTCCTTAATCAACACTCCCTCTTTTTGGTGACTCTAGCTTGTGTCAAGTTGCCATAAACTAGCCAGCACACCTTTCCCGAGTTGCCTTACCAGACATTTTGTCAGAACAAGGAGGAAAGCAGTTGGTACTGATGCCTGCCCAGGCTCTTTCTGTGTCAGCTTTTCCGATTTGATGCAGTCTGCATGCTTGAAGGACTCTCGGGAAGTTGCAGGCAGATACTTCTACTCTCTTGCCCTTCCTTAGTGATGAGGATGACGACGACCACGATGATGATAGCGGTGGCGGTGCTGCTCCTGAAGAAGTTAAAAATCAAAGAATGGTATAGAATAAAGTCATAAACAAAAGCATCAGGAGACCAGGACAAACAGACCTTGGGTCGGCTTCGCTTTGATTTCACCAATAGTCGGAATTGTTCTTAGTACAAAACACTGTGTAAAAGCTGCTGAATCAAGACTCCCAGGGCCTCCCGGGAATCCTCCCTCTCCTAGTGCAATGCCAGGCGGGCATGAACCTTCTGCTCCTCTGTACCAGTTAGGCTGGCTCCCCCATTGCACATCTATCCCCAAATCTGACTCCCTTCGAGTCTGTGTCTTCACAGTGACCTCACCAGTTATTTTCCACGTTGAAAATTCAAAATTTGGTAAAAGATGTCAGAAGTAGATAGGCGGGGTGCTGGCATCCAGAAGGAACAAGAACTGAGCGGCCCCAGCTCCTCAGCATCCACAAACCGGCAACGGCAGTATAACCTAACGCCGGTTAGGACGGCATAGGGATATATTCTGCACTTGAGAGATTGGTTTCGCCTTCGCAACTGGGCCACGCTCGCAGCACACAGGAACCTTCACAGTTCAGACTAATCTGAAATATCTTTTAGTTGAAATTTTCACCGGATTTCAAGTGTGAGTTTCCAAGGCTGAAGGAAGGGCTGGGAATCTGCTGGTGGAAGGCTGATCCCTCCTTAATTCAAGCATTGGGAAGGTTCCTCACGGAGAAGAACTGTCATGGGGACGAGGGTGGTGCTGCTCAGAAGATCCTTTCCCGCCCTCGGCGCCGGTCAGCACCAGAGAAGGCATTTGATATGCTTCTCCGTAGCATTTTTTTCTTTTTTTTTTAATTTATTTATTAAAGATTTCTGTCTCTTCCCCACCGCCGCCTCCCCTTTCCCTCCCCCTCCCCCAATCAAGTCCCCCTCCCTCGTCAGCCCAAAGAGCAATCTGAAAAAGCCTGGGTTAAAACCGGTCTCTGTAGCATTTTGAAAAGCTTCCACTGCGCACAGCCTGGCCAGGGAGAGCGGAGAGTCTGTTGCCAGCAGGCAGGAGGGGAGTGGCCCAGTGAGGGCTGGGTGGGTTGGCTAAAAGGTTTGCTCCAAGTCGTGACTTGGAGGCTGTGCTTTTAGGTTTGGGGCTGGCCTGGCCTCTCATTCCGCTCTCGGATAGGACTCTGATCAGTCCTTAAGAAAGTGTCCCACCTGCCATCCTCCGCTCCCACCCGCCCCAGAACTGTTGCGTAGAAACATTGGGCTCGTCCGTCTGATTGGAAGCACTAATAAAGAGGTAGATTTCCGCCGTTCCCCTCTACGTTGTTCTAAGGAGGTTAAATGGGCTATGAGACCGGGACCCCAGACATAGCATCCAGAATTTGGGACAGAGAACAAACGCAGTGATTCTGAGACCCTATTCGCGTGCTCAGGACAACCCATCTCCGGCTCCCCAGCTCAGGCAGCTCGCGCGCAGCCCAGAGCCAACGGTGCGGGCACGCACCGCTGTCTCCCCCCAGCGGCCGCGCGTGTGTCGCCACAGGAACCCGGCGGCGGGGGTGGCACGGCGCAGTCAAACCCGCGGCTCCGCCCCGTGCCTCCCCCCTCCCGGACGGCAGTGCCGCCCCCTCCGCGCCGCGCTCGGCTCAGACGGAGCAGCCGCCTCTGCAATGTCAGCAGCCGCAGCGGCGGCGGCGACGAGAGCGGCAGTGGCCCGGGCCCCGCGGTAGCCGCCAGCGCCGCACGGCCCGGCACGCGCACAGCGCGACTCCGCGGCCACCTCGCGGCCTCCGGGGCGCCGCGGGCGATTCTGCGTTCCTCGGTACTGCTCTTGGACACCGGGCCAGCCGGACTGCGGCCACGCACAAAGGACCACGGACACCGGGCGTCCGAGAACTGCGCCCTGGGACCTGCCAGGGAAAGCGGCGGCTCCGCGTCTCCACGCCTTCCCTCCTTGAGCGGCCGGAGCCCTCGCCGGAGCGGGCCCGTCATATGACAGCGGCGACACAGCGGCCAGCGAGCGCCGGTGTTACCAGCTCCGCTGCGCCACGGCCGACCGCTCCTGGGGTGGCCCTCGCCGCGCCCCGCTGAGCGGTCGCCTGCCGCCGCCCCAAACCCCGCGCGTCCCACCTATCCAGCTCCGGTGTCAGGAGACCCGGGGAGCCCCCCGCCAGAACCGAGCCTAAGATGGCCACGCTGCTCCGTAAAATCGGGCTCATTCGCCTGCACAACCGGGACACGGAGGACCCCAAGCACCACCATAACCACCGCGGCGGAGGCGGAGGCCAGCAGAGCGTTTCGCTGCGCGGCAAAGGCGGCGGCAAGAGCGGCGGCCACAAGCAGCAACAGCAGCAGCAGCAGCAGCAACACCCCGGGGGCGCGGGCGACGCCAGCCCCGGGCCGGGCAAGGGCAAGAGCAAGCGCGCGGCGGAGCTGGCCGCGCGCGACAAGCAGCCGCAGCCGGCCGCGGGGGCGGCGGGGGCGGCGGGCGCCGGGGGGCCCCGGGAGCGGGCGGCGGGCGCCAGGGCGGGGCCGGGCCCCGCGGTGGCCGCGGCGGCGGCGGGCGGCAGCCTGGTGCCCGCGGCGCGCCAGCAGCACTGCACACAGGTGCGCAGCCGGCGGCTCATGAAGGAGCTACAGGACATCGCGCGCCTCAGCGACCGCTTCATCTCGGTGGAGCTGGTGAACGAGAGCCTCTTCGACTGGAACGTGAAGCTGCACCAGGTGGACAAGGACTCGGTGCTGTGGCAGGACATGAAGGAGACCAACACCGAGTTCATCCTGCTGAACCTCACCTTCCCGGATAACTTCCCCTTCTCGCCGCCCTTCATGCGGGTGCTCAGCCCGCGACTGGAGAACGGCTACGTGCTGGACGGCGGCGCCATCTGCATGGAGCTGCTCACGCCGCGCGGCTGGTCCAGCGCTTACACCGTGGAGGCCGTCATGCGCCAATTCGCTGCCAGCCTGGTCAAGGGCCAGGTAAGGTTGCGGAGCCAGGGGCCAGGGGCCAGGGGTAGGTGTGGGTGGGGGTTCGAGGCTAGGCCGGAGATGGGAAGCAATGTCTGACCCCTCCAGGGACAAGTAAGAGCTGGTCCATCTCATTCTGACCAAGTCTACATGGGGTCCCACCGCCTCTGCTTCTTTTCCCTAAGGGATTTATTTCTTCCTGTCCATTTCTGCAGCCCTGATCTCCGGCGCTTGTTGGTTCTCTTTCTTGCTTTCCATTTTCTGCTTACGTCTTGCTGCAGGATCCTCTCTCCTTTTCTCTACTTCTTCCCCTGGCTACACTTCACTCCCTCTTTCCCTTTCCCTTCTGATGGTCCTCCTTCCCTCCCCTCTTCCGTTTCCACAAATCCCTTTTCTGTTTTTTGCCCTCCTGAGTTTCCCACACTCTCCGCCCTTCTCCAGTTTTCCTCCTCTCCACTCTCTAAGTCTTTGGTCAGCGCGATTACCACAAAGGTGCGAACTTTTCCTGAAGCCTAGGATCTAAGCGTCCAGCCCAGCACATCATACACAGGCACGTGCGCGCGCACGCAGGCACGCAGGCACACACACACACACACATAGAGGTGTACACACATAAAAGCACACGTATACATTCACTCTCACACATGTACGTGAGCATACACACACATACATATACACGCCCTCGCACACACTGCACGAGCATACACACACACACACACACACATTTCTTCTTCAAACCTCTCAGGTGGACTCTATTCAGACCAGGCCAGCTGCCTGCTGATAAGCCCTCTCCCCTACTCCCTCCCTCCCTCCCAGCAGCCCACCCTTGTAAAGGTGAAAGTTCTCTGGGAAGCCTCTCTTCACACAGAAGTGTGGTCTTTCCTGGTGTTAGATCAGGCCGGACTCCATCCAAGAAAAGCCTCCCTGCCCAGCCCCCATCTCAGCCTGGTACTTGCCCCTTGGAGGAACACCTCTGGAGTATATGCTGGGCCCCAGTCTCTTTCAGACCTTGTCTCTTCTCTTTGTTTACTTGTGCTCCCCTCTACCCCCCCCCCCCGTGGGTGTCAAAGCTAAAGATTCAACCAAGCACAGAAAGGACTGCTAGGCAGATCTGAGCCTCTCACATATTTCATCATGGGGCCACTTTACAGAGAAACAACCCCTAAACTTACAGAGATGAATGGCTTTTCCAAGATAAGCCTCCCACCCAACTGCAGGAAGGACCTGCTGGGTCTGTTTTCTTACGTTCTGTGTTCTTGGCCACACTCAAATCCACGGTGGGCATTTTCTAACGTCGTATTGTCAAATCACATTTCCATCTGGCTTGGATATCTTCAGAATGTACAGAGAATTCTCATTTCCTTTAAAAGACCCCCGACGAACTCCACATGGTCCTTGTACAGCCAGCTTATCATAGTCAATCATTTCTTCCTCGGTGCCTGTCGTTGCCGTTTCGCTGCGGGTACACACACTAATCAAACACTAATCAAATGGGGCTTATTCTACCCATTTCCCTCAAGGCGGAACGCCTGGGGGTTAGAAAAGAAAAAGAAAGGCATCCCAAGGCCAGCGAAAAGGTCACTGCATCCTGAGCCATCCTGCCAGTCCACCTTTTCCAGGGGTCACAGTCCTGGTAGGAGTAGGCTGGGCATGAGGACCCCAGAGCAGGCGCTGTAGCAGAGCAGGCCAATGCTTTGACAGCCTGCTTCCTTCCCCTCACCATGAGACACTGGCCAGAATACAGTGTGTATGAGATTGAGCGCCTGCCCCTGGGAGATGAGGGCTAGCTCTGTTTCCCACTGAGGCTTTGAATGCGATGGGAGGGTGGTCCCCAGAAATGCCATGGTCATTTGTTTATCAGTCGCTTCTCCTCGGGGAAGATGATGTGGAAGGTCAGAGAAGAGGAATGAAATTTGCTTCATAGACTCAAGTCTGTGGCATTATGGACTTGGGGGTATTTAAGCTCCAATCTGCATTCTGAGGTTCAAAGAAATAATGATTTTGAATGAGGAAGTGCGATTTGTAAACAGAAATGTCTTGATAAATAGTTTTTACTTAATGCCGCAAACAATAGCAGCTCCTTCAGTGTCTGTCCACTTCCAGGGCTCTATGTGTATGTTCTGTTTCTTTATAGATAAACCGAGCGGCATTGCAGATGAGAGGGTTTCTCGCCGAAAACAAAGTTAGCCGCATTTTCTTCCTTAGTTTGATAAGCAATCAGACCCTGTTCCGTCCACCTAGCAGGTTGCCTCGTATTATCTGATGAGACATGGTATTTTTGAAGTGGTGGCCAAGACTTGCTGCTTTTTAAAATAGCCATTTACTCTCCCTGTATTTCCTATCCCCTGGTTTCAACACACAGTCCTCCAAAAGGGGCTGACAACGTGGTACACATGAAATATTCAAAGGCAATGAAAGAACTGAAGAGATGAATAGCCATTAAAGTTTTAAGGGCCTGGGTATGACGGGACAGCAGCATCTCTGGTAACCTGAGGACTGTGACATCTTGGTCCCTTTACAGAGCCGTGGCCAAGGGCTGCTCGCCGCACATGTGGTAGACGCCAACTATCTCCATAGTTACAGGGAACCTGCTTTGGACCCATCCAAAGACCTGATTATCTGTTCCCAGGAAACAGGACCGCTGTTGGCCCATAATCACCTAAAAGGACTGTTGCCCCTAGTGGCGCTGCGCCTCTCTTTGCATTTCAAATTTTTAGGGCTTGTGTCCTTAAGCTGCAGTTAGAAAAGGCTTGTTTGTCCCTTTCCTAGAGGGAAGTGCTCAGTGCTCACTTAACTTTCTGAATTGAGGAAACACCCTTCCAGTGTCTGCAGAAGCATCTCAAGACAGCTTTAAGAGTTTAACGTGTAACATTCAAAAGTATCTGGTTAATAATGTTGTCTACAAAGTCAAAACTCAGGTTTGTTCTGTGTGTGAAGAATTTAGGAACTTCATGAGGCTTTTCCTGTACCAAATGTGCGTCTTGTGTTTCCAACGTGACCTTCACGTTGCACTGTGCATGACTCTGAATTAAATGAACACATTTGTTTCTTATATGCTATACTCTGTGTATAGAGAGACGTAAGCCTCTTACCTGTTTATGGCTAAATCAAGGAATTCTCAACAGGGACTTTAAAAAAAAAAAAAAAAAAGATAATACTGGACCTCCAGGCAATCCTCCTGCATCAACCTCCCGAATGCTGGGGTTACAGGTGTGACCCTTCACACTCAGCAGGAGAGATTCTTGGCTAATGCTTAGTCCTCTGCAGTTGATGAACAATTTCTGAGCCTCTGAAATAATCCATGCAAACGTCAAAAGCTTTTAGAACAGCGTCTGTCTCCTCTGCTGTGCACAGAGCCATAGGAACACAGTTCGCAGCTCCACGGTTGGCAGTGTTAGCTTTGGATCGCTTTCAGAGTTTCGCTTGAAACTGAAGGAAGCTGCAGTGCCAGCACAGGGCTTGCACTAGCAGGCATCACCAACAGTTTGCACTAGCAGGCATCACCAATAGCTTTCACTAGCAGGCATCACAAACAGCTTGCACTAGCAGGCATCACCAACAGCTTGCACTAGCAGGCATCACAAACAGCTTGCACTAACAGGCATCACAAACAGTTTGCAGAAACAGGCATCACCTGTTTCTGTTCTGAGATCACTGGGAGCAGAACCTGCAAGCCTAGGCCCACTGGTTCCCCGAGTGAAGAGGAAAGCCTGGTCACAGCGTGCCTCCAAGCTCACCAGCATCTCCAGGTAAAGCACATTTCGTGGTCGCACGTGTGGCAGACAGCCCACCCATGGCTGCAGATAAAAGGCACTTGATTACGCCCTAACTCAGGGCTCTCTTCCGACACTTGCACACCTCCTGAGTGTCCCCGTTTTAATTAATTAGCTATGATTGTCCTCAGAGAACCAGATGGCCCTGAATGACTGTTCCTCTCCCTTCTCCTGTCCCCCTCAGAACTGAGAGTCTGCCTTACAAACAGTGGTGACAGCAACAGCTAACATTTCCTGTTTTCAGTGCCACAGTCTGACCAAGCTGAGCACAACAGCAGCCACCAAACCTTTCCGGGGCTACAGGTGTGGAAACCACAGCTCTTCAAAGTCAGGATGACTTAAGTCTCCATTTCAGCTTCTCCTAGCATCTCACCAGAGGTCAGACCCCTGAGTCAAAGGTGTAAGAAAACGCTGCTTGCAGGTGGCCATTTATTCATTGTCGCCCACGGAGAAACAGCAGTAGCCAGCTACCTGCAAAAGGTCCACAAACCCTCAGGACCCAACCATACTCCAGTCTAGTGTTTGGATAACAACTGATCAGCAGCTGAAAGAGTGCCACGTTTCTAAGACTGTATTGATGAGGGAACCCAGCAGAATCGTTGCTTGTCCGAATGTGATGCCTGAGGGAGGGCTGTGCATCCCAGCTGGCCCATCTGCAGCCCTGGAAGAGGTATAGCCCAGGAGCCACATTAGAGCTTGCAGTCTGCGGCCAGGCCTGTGCAACCTTCTTAGAAATTATATTTTATTAACTTTTTGAGTTAATGCATGCACCCAGTGTAACTCCTTCCAGATCCCTGCCCCATACCCCCATCTCTCCCAGCTTCATATAACTGGCTTTCTAGTTTGTGTCCTATATACTCAGGGATGTAAACCCATCCGTGGTGCCTGGATGACTTACCAGAGGTCTAAAATCAACTCTCCCTCCCACAGAAACTATCAGGTGCCAGTGGCTTCCCAGATAGATGTGCGAGCTCACAAACCTCCACCCCCACCGCCATTGCTGGGTTATTTACTGGTTAGCTCTGGTAACCAAAGTCACTGCAAGTTTATGAGACCAGGAGCCCTGTCATGTTTTGATCCAGACATCCCTGACCTCTGCACGCCCCCCCCCTCTCTCTCTCTCACACACACACCCTCTTTGATGGTCTCTGAGGATAGGGACCTCCTACCTTGTGGGGGTCATACAGGTGTCCCGTCTATAGCCGAACCCTCCACAGTCACTGACTCTCTGCTCTGACCAGTTGGAAATTTCCATTCTAAACGCCCTCTGTCCAATATTTTGACATTGTAAATACCATATTGTCATCTGCAATACTCACACTCAAGAATGGCACACTCGATCAAGTTACAAAAGCAGGTGGGCAGATTCGATGTTGTGTTGGGTCGTGCTCATAGCTGTCCTGGAACATGTATGACCTGTATGTAGACTTCAGGTTGGACTATGACACTGTGGCAGAGAGTCTAAGTTCAGGTGCACATGCAGGGTCAGAGGCAAGACCCTTGCTGAGACCTCTGTCCCGAGCAGCAGGCCAACCAACAGCATTTGCTTATGACCGCACAAATCCACACCATCATAATGAGCGACCCAGGCCACCAGCCACTGAGTTCCTCAGTATACAATACTGCAATATACAGTGTGTATCCAAGCTTTGTTATTTGCAAGAGTTGTCTCCCGGAAGTACCGTGGACCTGGTGGTTCGCATGACAGACCTTCATTGTCTTTCCCACGACTCTGAAGGTTAGACATCAAAAGTCAAGGTGTGACAGAGCCTGCTTCCCCTGAGGCCTCTGTCCTTGACTTATACATGGCGTCATCCCTTCTGATTCTCACCCCATTCTCCCTCCACGTGTGCCTCTCTTCTGGCCTCTTGGGATGACATAGTCTTAGTGAATTAGGGCCTATTGAGGACCTCAACTTAACCTGATAACCTCTTAAAGACCCTGTCTGCAGATCAGGTCATGTTCCCAGGGTCTGAGGACTGTGGGCTCGACATTTAAACTGGGATGAGGGAGACATACCCAAAGCCAGCCCCTATGTGGATTTATTAACTAGTTGGACAACTTGGTTCCAGAGAGCCTGTGGCTGGTTTGTAAGGCATCATGAGTGAAGCCATGCTGTGAGGGCACAGGATGGTGAAACTTGACTGCAGTGCTAAGCCGAGAAGTGCCAGCATGCTCCAAGGAAAGCCAGGAAGTCTACATCCTGCATAGTGTCAACTAGGGTTGGGGTAGCAAGTATGTCTGATTCACCCAGAGAGACAAGGGTTTTATTCTTATGAGTCACCGTGCCGTTTGGTCCTGTGCTGCAGGGAAGGGACAGAGATAATTACCAACGACAATGACTCTGCAGCTTGGAGTATCGATATGCCTGACTATTTGGAGAAAAAAATAGCTACTTGTTCTCCTATCAAGTAGGGCAGGAGGAGGACACAGACAGGACTCTGCATCCTAAAAATAGCCCAGCCCCACACCAACCCCAGTGCTCCGTCGAGAGCTCCCGCCCCCAGTACCTAGCACAGTTAATAATAGGAGCTACCAATCTCCTGCCTTGGGAGTCCAGAGAGTCAGAGTTTGCTAGGACAGGATGCTGGGATGAGTTTGCTCGCCTCTCTGATTTAACTGATGAGGGAGAGGCCTCTGTTTGAAGAGACACGCACGCACAGTTACTACTGTGTCATGAGATACTACATAGAAATTCTGACAGTAACACAGCCCGAAGACTCCATTGTCTCCTCTACATCTCTTCTTTTATGCCCAGGAGTGATTCCTCTAGATCATCGTTTAGAGGGAGAATGACCACCCTGCTACCCCAACCATATTGGGGACAGATAAGGAACCAGCCATAGTGGCTCTCACATGAAAATAGTCAAGATAATTTTTAATAACAATAGAATAAATGAGCCACTTATATGGATCCTCTGTGCCACATTTTAACTATCCCTATGGTAGATATCCCCAAGATATGCTGTTTGGTTGATAAGGAAAAAGAAGGGAGGCCATGTGACTGTGTTTTCTGTCTGCCCGCAGTTCTCACATGTGGGAACACGTATGTGCCTGACGATCTTGGCTCTTCCAGTGTCGAGGCCCAGTCCTCAGAGCTTAATGTCATGGTCTAGGTGCAGACCCTGACAGAGGCTGCTGGTAAGCCTCTCTCTGGCCACTGTGAAAGCAAACCTTTCCTTCCCTCTGACCGCTTACACAGCCCAAGGAGGAGAAGGCTGGAGAAGAGACAGTGTGCTCAGGTCAATCCACCCAGCATCCCCAGGCCCAGCTGGGCAGAGCTGGTATGGGGAGGGAACACCATCTGTGCACAATCCATTTGTGAGAGCATCCTCAAGGCTCTGTTGCTGGAGAAGTCACTCCTGACATTCCTATGGTGTCTTTTTCTACTCTGTGTAAGTCCCTGGCCCTCTCCTGGTTTGTTAATCCTGTGAGTCTAAGGAACTTCTGTGAGCAGGGGCACAAGGATACCAGACTGGGGAAGCCGGGGGGGAGTGGAGCAGATTTGGAACCACCCAGGATGTCAAGAGTATCAGACTAAGGAAGCCAAAGGGAACAGATTTAGGAACATCCAGGAGAAAAGGCTGACAAGTGGAAGGTGGGTGTGGCTATGAGAGCAGGGAAGGAGTTAGTGGGGTGTGCCCTTCTCCAAGTAGCAAGGCAGCTGTCTTCAGGGGACACACACAGGAAGGGACCGCCACGTGTGTTCTCCCAGTCTCCCAAGAGCTTCCCTCTACCCCACCTCTTACATGGTGTCTCGAAAGGCGGACCTCTTTTGTTCAGACTTCGCATTATGAACTTTCTAGAACACAGCCGAAGGTCACCAGTATCACTCAGCACAGTGGCAATCCTCCATGCTCCATGGCCCCATTGGGATCTCACCAGCCCCTCCTTCTGGAATGCCTTCTGGCCCTTTTCCCTGGAAAGGGCCCCTGTCCATCCTTCAGAGTTCTGCCAGCACGCCCTGCCTGGCTCCTGGGGTCCCAGCGGTGACTTCCTCCTCTGTTCCCGTCTGCGGTGACTATAAAACACTCCCTTCCTGCATGCCCGGTGAGGCACTGAGTTGGCGGTCATACTCTCCTTCTCTCTGTGGCGTCCCGCTCCTTGAGCAGGCGTCCACACCTTCACAGCCCCCTTTCTGCAGCATAACCTAAGAAGGAGAATATGCACCAGGTGTTTCTGCTGTCAGTGAAGGAGGACTGTGGGTAGGCAAAAGGAAGCTCAACCTTGGCCATCCTGGACTTTTCTGTTTCGAGGGTCCGGAGACTTACAGCTCCAGTCCCTGAGAGCTGAGGGCCTATGACTCCAAGCTTTGGAAGCCGGAGACTTACTGCTCTCTCCTCTCAGATCGGAGGCTCTCTCGCCATGCCTGGCAGTTTCCTGGTACTGGCCATGAACCTCACTCTCTAGCAGCAGGAGGCGGTGGCCACAGTCAGTGGTGAGCAGGGGCAGGCAGGGCATGCTTTCTCTTGTCCCAGCACAGTGGAGGCCTCAGATGCTGGGCCCCTCAGTGTTACGGTGACCAGCATTACAGCTCTGAGATCTAGGGTGTCAGGATGCTCAACCCTTGAGAGAGACTAGTATCGCAGCTCTCAGGCCCGAGGTGCCTGAGGCCTTTGGTCCTTGCGTGGCTTCACAGAGTTCTTCCCGAAACCGAGTCCTAGTTTCTTATCTTCACCTCTCCCCAGTCCTCTGCCATTTCTGTTCCCTTATTTCTACCCCGAGAAAAGCCACTCATTTGTGCCAGCTGGTCTCATCACTACACTGATGCGGCCAGCTCTGCGACCACCTTCCTTTCTGCTTGGTACCAGCTCAGCCCGCTGGACTAATGATAAAGATCACATGTAGGCAAGGGAAGGCTGCTGATAAATGCCTTTTATTGTCTAAGTGTTGCAACACCAGAGGAGGGCACAGGAGGCTTCTCCTTGCTAGTTCCAAGTGTGAGGAAGCAGCCTGCATTAATAACTACAAAGGGAGTCCGGTAAGGGCACCGCCCATGGTCCTGGATGCAAATGAAAGATTACGTTTGCACCAGTTCTTGTGGTCTCATGCAAATCAGCGACTGTGTGTACCAGCTACCAGCCTTCCACTGGGCCCCTTGAGAAGCGCTTAGCCTCTCGCCTAAGCAAAAATGGACTGCCGGGTCATCTAGAGGTCCCCACAGCTCGCAATAGCAAGAGGTCTGGCGCGAGCTGTTTGGAGACAGTCTTTGGCAGCAAGCAGCTGCGATTGCCATGTCGCTTCCTCAAGGTATCGCGGTGTGTTCAAAGCAGCCCGTGCTGGCATGAGGAGAGTCCAGCTGGCTGCTTGACTGATAATCCTTGGCTTCAGACACCTGCATCTGGGGCACAGATAAGTGTCTAACAGCTGTCAGTGGGAAATGAAACTGTCCCAGCATTTTAATTTATTTAAAGGAAAAATAAACATTAAGAGGCGTGCTTACAGTAAAGATGTCTCATCAACATTAGTGGTGTTTTGAGAGTGTTTGACGGTGCTCTGGCAATACCTACATAATTATCGTAGGGAGAGTGGGGTCCCTCTAACTGGTCCCCCTTCCTAGGAGCCAGCTGCTTGCACGGAGCTTCCACGGACCATTTCATCAAATCCTGGCAGCAGCCCGTGAGCTAGGTGTTGTTTCTATTCTCACACCACAGAGGAGGAAACTGAGAACGTGCAGGCGAGGACTCGTGTGCCAGAAGCCAAGGGAGATAAAGGGACGGGGCTGAGGCACCAGCAAATGCCCCAGGACCAGAGCCATCTGGATATTCTAGCATCAACCGAGTCAGCAGCCACCACCCAAGTGCCATACAGAGCTGGTTTGTTCACCGTGGGTGACTGTGGATGGTATAATGGCCTTCACACTCAGAGTGCCCATGTGGCTTCAGCTGTCAGGACTGAACCAGGCGAGGGACAGTGTGTCCATCAAATTAGGACCATGGCTCTGAAGTGTCAGCAAAACCCAGATTCCATGGAGCCTTGTTGAATCTATTGTGAGAACGGAAAGCATGCCTCAATTCTTTGAAACTGTAAGAGAAAGATAATTATCACCGTTTTATTTCTTCTCTATACAAAAGAGAAAGGAATTTTAAAGATTCTGAAAATAACTCAAGAATGAAGTGCTTTTTAAAGATAATTATCACATTGGCAAAATCAGTAAGATTGAAGAAATTACTACTTTAAATATAATTTCTGTAAAATAAATACCAATTTCCCGTCACAATATTTGGCAAGCATTCCCCTCCCCCTCAGAAAAATTGTTAGATTTTTGATGAGGGAGATAAGGAAAAGCTATCTCTATATTGATAAGATCAAACCTCAAGTTAAAATGTGCTCAGCCCATTCAGGGATTGCAGAGAAAACTCTCCAGATAAATGCCATTAAGGGTACTTTCTGCTTTTAATCTTAAAAGTCAGACTTCTCCAAAATTCAGAATCTGGAGTTACAGATTTTCCTTTATCATGGCAGTGGTAAACAACAGCTTTGGGGGGGGGGGGCGGGGACTCATATTGGACCTGATGGGAACAGTTCTGACAGCCCTTGTGACTTCTAAGAGTCAGGAGCGGCATGAGGTGACTTCACAGGAAGTGGGGTTTTGATGGGATTGCATCAAATACATAGCAATTGCTGCAAGCGTTCATTTGTTCAGGGATCCCTGGGGGTTAATGGCACACGTTATGCAATGTGCCTTCTTGGCAAGGGGACGTGGAGATGCTACAGGAGAAACCTACCAAGAATGGAGTTTGTTGCTAGTTTAACGAGTTGTATTTGGCTGGGTATCGCAGGCCTATGAAACCTAGCTTTTTGCCAGGCATCGGCATATCCCTTTTTAATACTGTGTGCTATTTCCCCTTCCTTGGAAGACAGCAGAACAGAGTATGAATCATAGTTGTGTTGTTGTTGGCTTCTGTTTTGTGTTTTGTGGGGGGGGGGCACATGCATTAGGCATTGGGGCACATTCCATCTAATAGGAGAGACATAGGACTGATTTCCAGTGTCCCCTTCACTGTCCACGTTTAGAAAGAAAACAAAACAGCCTCTCTTCTATGCCTGGAACACCAAATAGGCTAGACTGTCTGGCAAATGAGCCCCGGAGAACGGCCTGTCTCTTGCCGGGGTCTAGGGTTACAATGCAAGTCCTCAGGCTTGCAAGGCAAGGATGGTTCCAGCTTCTGTACCTGCTCACAGTCAGAAGCTCCTCCTGTGGCTCTTGCCTGCAGGGGTCTGAGGACTTGTCATGGAGCAAGGGTCTGCCACCCTGTCTTTTTGTCTTTGTTCCCTTCCTTCCAGGTTGGCCTGGAGAAGGGAGGGGGCCGAAAGGAGGTTTGTTGCCCACAGTAGCAAGGCTGAGTTCTCCAAGGACAGCCCCTGCATCCCACATGCAGGCAGGCCAGGCAGGCAGGCAAGCACAACACTAAGGGTTTTCTAGCCCAGCCCTGTGCTTGGTGCCCTTTGCTTGGCTTGATGATGGATGTTAAAAAACATGGCAATCTGAGAGAGCTTGGATAAGAGTTTTTGTTGACTGCATCAATCTATAAAACTACATAAAACTTTAAGGACATTATCTTAATTTATAAATAGGACTAACCTGATAAAAAAGTGAGCTTGAACTCTACTGAATTGAATTAGGCTGATGATTTTATTAGCAATTCTGTTTTAAAAGGATCCTGGCATCTGCCTTTTCATTAGCAGGAGTGATGGAGGCCTTGTGGTTCTTCCTGAGGAACTCACAAGGAGAAATAGATTCCTGGAGCCTCTCCCCCAAGCACGTGGCCCCCACAAGGTCACCTCCACAGAATGATGCTTTAGAAGCACGAAATAAAATGCATTAGAAGACTGTCATGGTTGGCCACAGTTGCTACATTTGTAATATGATGAGCTGAGCTGTAAGGTTAAATGACACTCTGCTAACACACTATCAGGACCAAGAGGCACCGGCAGTGACCCCCACATCCGCCAGTCATGAGCCTCTGCCGTGTTTACAAATGTGCACAGTTATGGTGTGACATGTTTTAATGCGGAATTCCTTTTGTGTTTGTTCTATTATTTGGGCCAGTGTCTCACTCTCAGCCCAAGCTAGCCTGGACCTCACTGTGTAACCCAAGCTGGCATGAAGCTCATGGCTATCTTCCGGCCTCAGCCTGACGAGTGCTGGGATTCCAGTGATGAAGTTGTGGGTTGTTATTGCGATTTAATTCAGAACAAGTTAGAGAAGGTAAAAAAAAAAAGCTTTGCCACTCAGTGTCCCAGCCCCGGGGAGCACTCGGGTCCCAGCCCCGGGGAGCACTCGGGTCACTGCCCTGGGGAGCACTCGGGTCTCAGCCCCAGGGAACACTCGGGTCCCAGCCCCTGGGAGCACTCAGGTCTCAGCCCCAGGGAGCACTCGGGTCACTGCCCCTGGGAGCACTTGAGTCACAGTCCCTGTGAGCATTTGGGGAAGGTAAGAAGCTTCAGGTGGCATCTACTTTGAGATAATGGCAGTCTTGGGAATGTCCCAAAACAAAGTTTATTCTACAGCCAGAACCCCTGGGAGAGAGGGTTACAACCCTCGTTTTGGTTCTGCCGTATTACTGTTGGGTCGGGTTAAGATAAAATCCTGGACCTGGAGGTAGACAGGGGTTCTAATCTCATTATTCTTCCTGACCACACTTCACTGCTAAGCTTAAGGTGCCTCCCCTAAAGATGAAAAGCACTCATCTCACCACACAGGGGAACCCACACTGAGGAAATGATGCGCATGGCGATTCCCAGAGAAGAGGCGATGAGGAGACCACCCTTCGTTGAAGGACTAGAACTTGCTAAAATACAACAAATGGTAACCACAGGCCCAGCCGTGAGTTTGCACGCAACGCCCACTACACAGAGTGGTCTGCCGTCGTACCAGAGTCTCCTGCCCACGCTGACAGCCAGTTGGCTGAAATTTCCCACACTAAGCCCCAGTTCAATGTGAGGAAGCTCAGGGTAGCCTTCTTTCTTGTTCTCTCACCCCTGCAGACTCTCAGGATGAGCCCTTGCCGTGGCTTCTGTGGACTTCATCTATCTCACTACTCATCAAAGCATTTCACACCATCATAAGTCATTGACTTCTGACAGTGGCCACCCGTGATGGACAGCTGAGGCCAGCAGTGCCCAGCTACCTCCCCTTGTACCATAGTGATTACACTTTGCTTTCTATTGGAAGCTGGGAGTTTTTGCCTGTATAAGTCTATTCAACTGTGCTCTCCTAAGAGTCCCGTCCAATGACTGGGAGATGGCCTAGTGGCTGAGAGGGCTTGTTGAACAAGCGTGAACCTGAATTCAGATCCAAATACCCATGTAAAAATCCAGGCACGGCCACTCATGCTGTAGTGGCAGAGGGCAGGGGGCAGGGGGAGTTGCAGGCTGCAGACATAGAAAGATCCCTGGGGTTTGCTGAATTCCAGGCTAGCCCTACAAAATGATTTCATCTTTTCACAGTAGAGGAGCCTACAGGAATAGCTTAGCCAATCTGGGGCCTAAGTGTGTGTTGTCATAACTACCGATATAGGCATGACGCGGTTTGAGTATCATGGTTGGCAAACGGAAACGGTTCTGCCCGGCAGCTCAGGCTGAGTCCTTGTATTCTTCACATTTATCCGTGTTTATCATTTCTTTCGCTAAACCTAATCTCACTTGAAAGTGGTTCAGTCGTCCTATCCTACATGAAATCTTGAGAGTCTTCCATTTCCACCTTTGCGCCGATCACGTCTGCAGCTCTGGGAGCATGCTCAAGTCTTAGCATCATGATGGGCTTTCCCAGCATCGTCAGATGTCCCTGAAGTCAGCCAGAGCCCTCCCCAGCCCTAAGGATCCACACTTGGCTCGAAGGGCAAACCCGGCAGGTTCTGCAGTAGCTTTGAGTCAATGCTGATGTTCTGTCCCTGGTGGGAGTCAGTGGCTTGGTGGACGTAAGCAAGGGTGACTGTCAAGTGACCCCTCTCAGGACTGTTGAAAGACCCCCTGCCATCTCTGTGATCAGAAGAAACGCAGAGCCTTCAGAACTAAATGCTTATTGCTGTAGTAGTTTGTGTGAGATTGGCCACCATAGGCTCATAGGTTTGAATGTTTGGTCCTTAGTTTGCAGAAGTGTTGTGGGAAGGATTGAGATGTGCAGATGTGCAGCCTTGTTGGAGGAGGTGTGTCACTTGAGTGTGGGCTTGAAAGCTTCAAAAGCCCGAGTCATTCCAGTTTGAGCTCGCTCCTCTCTCTCTCTCTCTCTCTCTCTCTCTCTCTCTCTCTCCCTCCCTCCCTCCCTCCCTCATCTCTAACTCGGGATAAGATCTAAGCTCTCGGCTATATCATACCCCAGCAACTGTACCTGTCTGCTGCCATGCTAACCCAAATGTGGGAGGAATTGCATGAAGGATACCAAACAAGTTGCCCTCGGAGGGGTCAGGAAAGGAGTGCGGGCTTTACTTACCCACAGGTGCTGGAGTTGTTAATTGAAGTGCTCAAGCCCAAGCCTCTGATTTGGGTTCAGCTTTAGAATAAACAGAACAACTGGGGGTTTCTGGAAGGGTTTGGCATAAGAAACAAGGAGCCGGCATTCTTGAGAGGCAAGACGAGCTCATTGATTTCATAGGCTCCTAAGGGTGACAGGAATGAACCACGATATACCAGGCTCTCAGTAATCACTGGGAACCCTGGCTCACTCTCCTCTCTGTGGAGCACAAAGCCAGGGTAATCTTCCCTCCATGTGGTCTCTTGTTGGAACATCATCTGACTGAACCAGTGAGCCCCTCAGAGGATTTGGGAACTACAAGACCACCCAACCCTCACTCCACTGCACCCAAAGCAGAACAAGTTCCTCCACAATTACGGACCCATGGATCTGAATCTGATGGGAATTCCTATACTTCACCATCAAGTTGGGATTCCCAGCAAGGCTCAGGGAAATGTTAAAGTTGCTTCTGTGGAGACGTGGCTGATATTTCCAGCTATGAAATCCACTGAAATGCTACTTTGTAAACATTGGGTGGATCTCAATAAAAATAACACATTGGTATCAACTGGTCCTCTAAAGTCAAGCCCAGTGGAATAATACGAAGAACACATAAGCCATCGTGTCTTCCAGAAGCATGCGTCTGCATACCATGCAATGGCATTTGCCTTAGCATGTTATTCTTTCTATACACTTATATATGAATGAGAATTGGTACAATCCTAATTTTGTACTCACTCTTAATTTTCTTCACTTTCCTTCAGTTTCTTTTATTTTTCTGCCTCCTGCTGTTCTTTAAATCAATAAGTCATAATATTCAGGTATGAATAGTGTTGTAGAAAACACTATTCAAGAAGGTTTAACTTTGAATCTGGTGAGTAAATCCTTCACACATAACTTTTGCACACCGCCTCTTAAGTGTGGCACATATGTAGGGGAAGATTATGAGTTTGGGGAGCAGAAACTACTGGAAGAAAATGAGCCACATGAGTAGATATAGGGGTGCATAATGTGTTCTCAGAACAGATGTGGAGGGAGAGCACAAAACATGTGACATCCCCCCCATTGGCCAATGGTACAGTGATACAGATTTGTGATCTCTACGAGAGTTTCGTTCTAGAATATTCTTAGGACTTTTAAAAACAAATGCCTTAAGTCTCACACTAAGCAAAGTTAGAAAAGTAGGTTTGTGTAAAGCTGAGAGGAGTTTGGCACCATCTCTTCATTCTGTGAAGATTCTCATCTTGTTCAGTGTTGAGTATTGCATGAATGACAAGTTCCACCTATCTCACCCAAGGTGATGAGATGCTGTCTCTAGACAAAGAGCTCAGAAGCAGTGCCTGTCGCTTCCCTCGGACGACCACGCACACCTCCTGGGTGTTTCTCCGCTTGTCTGTTTTGTATTCCCAAGCCTCATCAGAAGTGACTGCTTCCCTGATGTGACAGGCTGCTCACCCACTCCTGGCTGCATTGCCCAGCTAGAGAAGGCCTTGGGCAGAATATGGAGGTCACCTATAGGAGGACAAGATAACTCTGGGATCTGAGCTGCTGACAGTTGGCAGCAGGTGATTGGATTCTGGAAGGCACAGCAGGAGAGGCTGCCATGACCCTGGAGACTTCATTGGTTGTATGAAAAACGTCCCAGAGAACTCCAGTGTCAAGCTAAACACACTAATGGCCTTTTGAGAATGGATTCACCCTGACTCACTGCGGGCGGGGGCGGATCTTTTGCCCTCTGGGTGTTTTAATTCTTCAGAGATGAGCATTTAGGACTCTTAGGGGTCAGTGTCTTGCTGCCCAGAGAGTAGTTACAGCTTTGAGTGATAGCTAACATCACCCTTACAAAGGACTTTTGAATCCTCGTCACCAGAATCAGGACACTTCTTAAATATAACAACCAGTTTTCATCTTGTAGATTTTCCAGATTTGAGAGCTGAGGGGAGTGTCTGACGTCTCTCTATAAGAGGGAGTATTTTAATTTCATTACAGGAAGTCAGGAGGGAAGGGAAAGTTGGTTGTCACCAAGTCACTTGTGCCAGGCTCCCTTTGGTTAGTTTGGTTAGTGCCTTCTAGTCCCTAGGGATCTCTGCATGTCAGGACGGGCTCCTTTCCAGCATGCCTCTTTTGCTTGCCTACACTGAGACTTTTTGCAGAGACCCAAATTCAAACAACACATACAGCTGGCTTGGTGTTAAGTCTTAGTGAATCTTCACCTTCCTGCTTCCGTTTTGAAAATCAGAGCAAGGTCTACCTCCAGCCTTCCTTAGGCCCCAGTCATCTGTTATGGGAAGTTTTTTGCATGTTGCTCAGTGTATATGACTAGGTCACGGTCCTCTCTCAGAGGACCTGTAATGTCCCACCCATCCACCCAGGCTACCTCACTGTTCCGTTCTCCAAGAAGCCTCATCCCTCCTCCTTCCAGGCTCCCGTGAAGTGGGTGCTTGCCTTCCATCCCCAGAGCGTTCCCTTGCAGCCTCCTTGAATAGCCGAGACGTGTGTCCCCACACCCAGGAGGAAGCAAGCCCTTAATGCGTCTGCATGAGACTCACGAGTTGCTGCGAGCTGTGTCTGTGAAAGCGCTGTCGCTCTGCCATCTGTGTTTGGGTTCCGTTCTCATGCGTCAAATGTGGAGAAATGCATGAAAATACTCCCCAGGGGGGAAAGACTGGCAGGATCATGGGACTCCTTGGGCAAACCCAGAAGACAGCCAGGCAATGTCACCAAATGAAGCAGAGCAGGTGTCCGTGGGGGTACAGCGAGGTATGAGTCACTAGAGAAAGCCGGAGGGTAATGGCAGTGTGGGAAGAGTGGGCATTTTTAGCAACGCAGCCACACTCCGTGCAAGGACACTCTGTGGTTGACACCAAGGACAACCGTTTCACTCCTAGCACCGTGAGCATTCCAAGCGATCTGAAGTTCCTGCTTCTCCCCAGGCATCGCACCTGCCAGCCACAGTGTTTTTGTGAGTGTGAAGTGGCTCTGCGGGGTTTTGTTGGTGTCTGGTAGCGTTGGAAGTGTTCTGCTTTACTGTTTGCCTGGACATCAGCCGATGGCCACTGGAGAAGTGAATGAGGACTCACTGTCCTCACCTTGCCAGGCAGCGTGTTCAGTGTGAAATTTAGTCGTGTTTGAAGATCTTTCTAATCGTCCTTTGTTTCTTCTTTAAATGATCTGATTTTTCTTACCTGGTTATAGTCACATCCGAGAACAATCAGGAACTGGTAGCTTTAACAGTATGGTTGAGGAAGACACCTAACTGCCCCGAGGGAGACCCCAGACCAATGCAAGGAGCATCAGGAAGGACACCTTTGTTTATTGGTGTGCTCCTGTGTCTGTTCTGACTTTACTAAAAAGTAGAGATGTTTGCTAGAATAATCCCCAAATGTCAACACCAGTCTGCCCCCAAGGCCCATGAACAGCCTACGATCACCCTTCCTTCTTGCTCCCAGCAGACACCATTAAGAGTTCATTAAGAGTCGGAATTCATTCAGCTGATGCTTTTGAAGTCTTGACTCTTTGGGCGTGGTCTGAGGTGCTACATGTGCACCAAGAGCAGAGAAGAAGTGTGCTTGCTTTCTTGGGAGGTCGGAGCAGAAGCAAGCTGGTTCACACCTCCCCGGAGCTGCGGGACACTGCTGTTTCCACCCTGTCTGGTTTTCAGTGAGTCTGTGTGTTCCCTTTGGATCCCTACAATAAAGACAGATTTGTAACTCTCACATTATCTGGTAACCAACGTGGGGCACGAACCCACGACCCTGAGATTAAGAGTCTCCTGCTTTAGTTCATGCCTCCAGCCACCCCACACTGCCTCTGCCTCCTGAATGCCGGGATTAAAGGTGTGGGCCACCACCACCCAACTGGTATGTGCCTATTCTTATTGTGGAGTAATATGTCATGTTTGGTTAATATTTCTATTTCCTTGGGAGGCCTATCAAAAAAATAAAAGGATAGCTAAGATTTGGTTCTCTGTATGGGCATGCATGCATATTTGTATGTAAGTGTAGATATTTGTAAAGTTAAAATGGATATTTAAAATGCATAAATTTTTATTCAAATAGGATGCATATATTTACATCTTAACTTCAGAGAAATATCCCCAATGTTTGCAATATGACAATGAGAATTATCTTTAAATTTTTTCTTCTTCTAAATGTACCTTCCTCTAAAAGGCAATTAAATGACAAGTGACAGGTATGGATTTTGTCTTTTGCTGCTGACTTCAGCCATCTGCCCTCAGGATGGTAACTGTTTAACAGAGAAATAGATGGCTCTCCAATTCCATCTTCCAGAGATGCTTCATGAGTAAGCTGGAGTCAAACCCCACCTCCGTCTAGCAAGTCAGGCGTGGTAGCCCATACCTTTAATCCTCCCATTTGGGAGGAAGATGCAAGCAGATTTCTGTGAGTTCCAGGCCAGTCAGGGATGCATAGCAAAGCACTGTATTTTTTATTTTTTTATTGAGCTATATATTTTTCCCACTTCCTTCCTCCTTCTCTCTTTCCACCCTCTCCCTTACTCCCCCACCACCACCACCACCACACACACTCCCAATTCTCTGGAGCTGTGGACTGATATCTGGTTATCCTTTGTTTTGCTTTATCCACTTATCTTTTATCCACTTATCAGTGAGTACATACCGTGTTTGTCTTTCTGAGTCTGGGTTACTGCACTCAGGATGTTTTTTTTTTTTTTTTTTTCCTAGTTCCATCTATTTGCCTGCAAATGCCATGATGTCATTATTTTTTACAGCTAGATAATACTCCATTGTGTAAATTAGCACATTTTCTTTATCCATTCCTCAGTTGAGGGGCATCTAGGTTGTTTCCAGGTTCTGGCTATTACAAATAATGCTGCTATTAACATATTTGATTGAGCAAGTATCCTTGTGATGTGATTGAGCATCCTTTGGGCGTATGCCCACGAATGATATCGCTGGGTCTTGAGGTAGATTGATTCCCAGTTTTCTGAGAAACTGCCATACTGATTTCCAGAATGACTGTACAAGATTGAACTCCCACCAGCAGTGGAGGAGTGTTCCCCCGACTCCACATCCTCTCCAACATAAGCTGTCATCGGTATTTTTGATCTTGGCCATTGTGACTCATAAGATGGTATCTCAGAGTTATTTTGATTTGTATTTCTCTAATGATTAAGGATGCTGAGCAATTCCTTAAATGTCTTTTGGCCATTTGAGCCTCTTTTGCTGAGAATTCTCTGTTTAGCTCTGCAGCCCCTTTTTTAATGTCATTATTTGGTATTTTGTTGCCTATTTTCTTGAGTTCTTTATATATTTTGGAGACCAGCCCTCTGTCAGATGCTGTAGAGGTGGATGTTCTCAGATTCCGCTTCTCAGGGATCGTGCACTTTCTCAGCATTCCCATGTGCTCACATGACTTACACGGGACCCGGAGCCACGCCTGCGCAGTGGTCTGAAGCTCACACATTGCTCTGCCCATATCCACCAGGCTTCTTTCTGGTAAGTTACCTCTGTAGAAACTGCTGGCCCCACCACATCCCACTGGAAGAAGGCCAGGCAGACAGTCAGGGTCCCGTAGCCCTCCCCTGTTGTCAGCAGTACATACAGTCCATAGATTCCTCCTGTGCTCTCGCTACCATAAACAAAGTCTCCCAAGTGGGGTGCCGGATGGGGTATATTGAAAAGTGGCGATGTGTGTACCAACAGTAATGTGAGGGTTACAGTTCAGGTAATAGGGGGCGATTCTACAACAGTCAACATGTGTTGCGCCACAAACTTGCCTAAGCACCGGCCAGATGCTGGGCATAGAGCTGTGCAGGGCATGCAGAACTCAGTGTCTGAGCAATGCATGCAGATGTCAG
Source organism: Alexandromys fortis (assembly GCF_014885135.2). NCBI lineage: Eukaryota > Metazoa > Chordata > Mammalia > Rodentia > Cricetidae > Alexandromys > Alexandromys fortis. The sequence continues at coordinate 2,224,867 of NW_026067929.1, forward strand.
GGTCAGAGCCTTTGCTGCAACAGAGAGGAAGACATGAAGAGAACCATAAACTACAACTCAGTGTTGCACAGTCTATAGATGGCTGTGTGACTCTGTGCTCCTTAAACCTTGCCTCAGTTTCCCCCTTCCCAGGAGAAACTATGGAGTTCTCACCTGGACGAAGACTGGGAAGTGTACATACGTCCTCAGAGCAGCGTCTGGCATAAGCTTTACCTATGCCAGATTAGAGTAGGCCTTGTTTGAAGGTTTCCAGGGATGCTCATAAAGCAGGTGGGATTCTTTCCATTAGTATAATTCTTGCTCAGAAAGCAAAGGCTACATTGCCAGAAATTCATACAAAACAAGGAACCATCAGGACATACCCTCAGAGAGGACTGGGAAATACAACCATCCCAGTTACTTATAGAAAATGCCTTTTCTCATTTTATTTAGTCAGAGAAAAATCAGCTCCTCAGTTTTCTAAGCTTTTCAAAAGAGACTGGAAACTGGAATTTAGAACTAGCTTCCTCCCTTGATGGCAATCTTTAGTCTGTTTTATTGTAATAGAACACTATGTTTTAGACTGAGGTCCCCAACTTGTTTTGGTAACACACACTAAGCTGTTTCCTGCCATATCTCTGTCCTATTTCACTGGCAACATTAAAAAAAAAAAGTGTCAGAACTCATTTGCTCTGGAGCCAGCCCCAGCTGCTCGGAGCACCTGTATAATGCCAGCAGGCTTGAAAGAGTTCTGAAGGACTTAGTGCTCCCTCAAGTCATATGGCAGCTTCTCCTCCTCCAGCTGGTCACAGCACACTGTGGGGTTGGTATTTTCTTTGTCCTCAGGGCTCTGAATTTGAACAAGACATCATGTTAGTAGACAGTGGGGAGTAGGAAGACAATGTGGGTGGCAGTGGAGGTAGAAATGAAGGAATCATTTGAGGAGGCTGGGGATGGAGGGAGCTTTACTCAGGCCGTAAAATAGAATGTTCTGGTCATTGCCAGCTGGGACCTGGAACCCCCAGCCTTACAGGAGATACTTGCCCTGAAGGTGTGGAGAGAGCAGGTGGAATAATCTAGAATCACTGAGGTTCCAACAGGAAGGTACTCAAGCCTCCGGGGACTAGCCTCTGCTGGTGGCTGCCGGCTTGCTCAGCCAGACCTGCCGTGGAGCAGGCTTTTGGAAATAGAGTGCTTCTGTAAAGTGTATTGGGATGACCTGTGTGAAGGGTCCTGCACCCACTTAAATGACTCCAAACAACACTTTGTGGCTTTTGAAATCAGGGTGGCAAGAAGTCTGCAGAAGCACCTGGGATCCTAGGGATGGGAGACTCTGGGCTCCCCTCCCCCTTGCAGCCCTGAGTCCCAGCAGGGAGGGGAGGAGTCCTCATGCTTGATAAGAGGATGCTTGCTCCTGCACCTCCAGCCTGCCACCTCATTAGCGCCTCATTAGCAGACACCGCACAAAACAATCCAGAGGCTGTTCTCAGGGCAAAGTGTATCCAGTGGTTACAGCTTCTTATAGGGAGTTTGGTCATTAAAAGTTTTTCAGGGCCTGAAGGTCCAATTTTCCACAGGCAGAGGCATCCGTTTTTAAGACGGTGTTTGGAGCTTGCCCGCTGGGTCACAGAGCACCTGCCCCAGATAGGACACCCACTGCTGTCGCTGAGCTTGCTCGTTAGGGAAATGGGCTGAGGAACAGGGTGTTCTAAGGGCGAGGTTCAAGGCCAAGGGCAAAGGCCTCGGACAAGTGTGCTCCTGAGCTCAGCTTGTACCTGTGAAGGCACAACGTGTTTGTAGCAACATTCATCAGTCCCTTTGGGGTATGTACGGCCTTCAACCTACTTGCTATGACAGTTTCCTCAGCAGGAAGGCATAGCTGGGCTTGGTAATAGTTACCTTCCTTGTCCTTGATCCCCACCAACTCCAAGAATTACAAACCCCCACCTCCACCAGAGTCCACCTAAGGTAGCCACACAGGTAAGCACTTAGACCAGTGGGCAGCACTGACACTTGAGCTTCTAGGTCCTTGACGACTTAGGCCTTTCTGGGGCATCGGAGCACTGAGATGGACAGACATGGCATGCCCACACATCCCTCTAGAGAGGCAGTTACAACCACCATGCTGCCCGAGACTGTCCACCTTCCCGTACCTGCTTAGACTCACTAAACCCCACTGCCTGACTCAGCTCCGACCACGATGTCCTCTGGGTCATACTGATGTAGAAGCTGACCCTGCAAATTCAGCCACAGCAAGAATTCCCAACACTCGCCCTGAAGCCCAGCGGTTCTTGTTAAAGTCGACCCGGAGCAACAGGCTATCCTTGCGAGGGACAGAAGTGAATGCGGATGGAAGTCACCTGTGTCCCTCACCCAGGATAGCTATGGCTGCACGGGGTGTGTCCTCTTGCCCAGAAGGTGGGCATCTTGGTGATGCTGCAGACTTCAGAGAGACAGCTCCCTGGGAGTTGCTTGAGCTTTCTTCACAATGAGGCATTAAAAGGGGACACTTAGGGAAGATGGCTGATCATTTGGATCTTTAAGACGTCCACTCTGAGACAGGGAGTGTCACCGGGCAACATGGTCTGGAAGGAGTGAAAGCGGCAGTTGGTGATGACTGAGCTGTAAGTGTCCCTGATGTAGGGTAAATGACGGGGACTCTGGGTAGAGTGGGCAGCTCTGGAGAGACCTTCACATTCACTGTTCTTCCCGGAGGCTCAGCCCTTCCCCCCAGCATAACTTTGGTCGTCACCTGACACTGTATGAGAAAGTCACACCAGGGGCACTGTGCTCTGTCCCCAGAAACTCTGCCACAGAACCTGGTGGGCGTCTGCCCAGCAAGTGTGTGGATATGTGTAGCAGCTGAAATCCAACTTCCTGTCCTCATGGACACATTTGGTAAAACAGATGAAGGAAATGGCCATATAGTCTTGTTGCTGTGCTTTTATACTAAGAGCAAACTATTCTAAAAAGAAGTGTGTATTTTATGTAGTGTGTGCCCAAACCATAACGTTTTTCTTACTTGAATTGTCCACAAAACATGTCTGAAGTTAGCTCTATTTGTTTAATGCCATCATGCTCTCCCCATCTGCAAATGCTGGGGCTGTCATATGCAAGGTGAACTTTCTCTGCCGTTACAAGTTCTGCTGCGTAAAGAACAGACTGCAGCCATGAAATGTCTCAGCAAGTGCATAGGCAGACCTGCACCTCAAGGTTAAAAACCATCTGCAGAGTGAATGCCAGGCTCGCCGCCCTGGCTGCCTGAGAAATCCTGTTTGCCTTCCTGATGCATTTTTTCCGGAACAAACAGTTTTCTCCCAAATCATGACGTTCTGCATGCAGGGGCAGACATCAGTGTGGCTGCCCTCTCTTCTGGCACACCAATCCCCTGGCACTCTCCGCTGTCACGTTATCTAGTGCTGTCTTGGCCCCCTCATTTGGGAGGGGTTTCTCTTCAAAGGCATTGCTTATTATCTGTGCCAAGGGAACTGAATAACAGGAGGGAGCTCTGAAATAAAGAAAAGTTCTGATTGCTCCATGGTGGACAGTGATGAAGCCAATGGCATCTGACAGGGGAGGGTTTCGGGTCACAGACAAACGTGATCATACGTGGGGGAGAGTGGGCCATGTCAGTGTCAGACTTTCAATAGGGAGAGGGTAGAAGGCAGGAAGTGTGAAGGGTGTGTAACTTTTGTCACATCATGTCTCCCTGGAAACCATCTGCTCGGCTGTGTATTTCACTCAGGGGTGTGTCCTCCCTGGCGACAAAGACAGTGCAGCCTCTTCCACAGTGTAGCTACCCATGGGCCTATCCATTTTTATAGGACACACTAGGAAAGCCCCTGGGTGAGACAAGGATTGCAAGAACAGATAAAGACATCCATGACATCGTGGGCTTGTAGCGGGTAGGTGGCCACAGCCTGGAATGAGCAGAGTTGTCCCCAAACAGGAGAACAGGAGTGAGAACAGATGGGAACAGACCTGTGTAGTTCTGGGCAATGGGAACGTGCTTCCATTTTCTCGGTGTGTCCCAAGGAGATGGAAAATGCTGATAACCTAAGAAAAACCCCAAGGAAAATCTACAGGTAGGGAAGAAAGTGGGCCAAGATGTGAAACAAGGGGCCATACTGGCTGGGAGAATATCATTGTTCCTTGAAAGTCACTCTCAGAGTATGCAATCACACCGAGTCATCTTTGACAAGGGGGCCAGAAGCACTGCTGAGGGCGGTGACAACATGGATGTACACTCCTGGAGCTAAGACCTAGCGTAAGATGTTTCAGCAAATGCAGAAATACAAATGTAGCGTAAACTATAGGTCTGCCCATGAAAATGAGCTGGGCATAGATATTCCCATAACTTCTCATGCAGACTCTAGAACTATAAAAGAGGAAGCACAGCAGTGACTGTGCATCCCAGCTTGGCCCATGTAAAGCAGTCTCTAAAGAATGAAGAGAGGGGGGACTGGGAATGTTGCCCAGTTGGTGGAGTGCTTGCCTGTCATACACAAGGTCCTGGGTCTAATCTCCAGAATCCATAAACCAGGGTTGGTAGTGCATGCCTGTAGTCCCAGCACTTGGGAGGTGGGGGCAGGAAGGTCACTATGGGGCTAGATTAAGATACATGGAGCCCAATCAATCAACCCATGGATAGGGACACAGCTCAGTAGTAGAGTGCTTGCCCGGCATGCATGAGGCCCTAGTTTCAATTCCTTGCATAGCACAAAAATAAAGATCCAAAACTCTGCCAGTCACTCCTTATCTTGGAGTAAGACTGCCCTAGCCCAGTGTTAACTGTCAACTCGGTGCAGCCAGCCGCGAGTCACCTGAAAAGTCCTCTGCCAGGCTTGTCAGTGGGCGTGTCTGTGGAGACACAGCTTGTGAGGTGACACAGCAGAGTCCCGCCCACTGTGGCACCATCCTTGCTGGGTGAGCAGTACTGGCCTGTATGAAAGAGCTGGCTAAGCGTGAGCCTGAGAGCAGCTCCTCGTGATTTCTGCTTCAGATTCTTGCCTGTGTTCCTGCCCTCAGTCCCTCAGTGATGGAGTGTGACCTGGAAGTGTGAGCCAGATAGGCCATTTCCTCCCCTAAACTGCTTTTGAACAGTGTTCCATCACAGCGGCAGGAAAAAAGCTAGAGCAGGTACCATAAATTGACCAGATCTCTGGGAAGATGGGAAGCAGTAGCAATAAAGACAGGGCCGATGCCCGGGCAAACTGGCAAAATGCATAGTGGTCATAATGAGGTTCAAGCTCCAGAACAAAAAGGAAGTAACCAATGACGAGAGAGCGCTCCCTGGGGATGAAGTCACAGAGAGGCCAAAAAAGGAAGTATTTGGAGAGCAGGTGTCAGTGCCTTGATTGTCCTCTGTTCTCTGGATCACCCTAGCTGCACAGTCAAAGATCCATTGTGAGGATCTGGCCGGGGTGTTCTGAGTTTAAACACCTCACTGATCTTTCTGTGTCTCAGTTACTTCACATGTACAGAAGGTCCCTGAGCCCAATTGCTAGGGTGCCCTGGCATAGCTCATGTGAGGACTGTTCCTTCCTGGAGACGGTGTCTGGCACATGGTGACCCGTGTCTACCTTCGCCAAAGTCTTGCTGCCTCTCCACCGTGCTGAGACAAACACTGCTGGACCCCACCCCACCCTGAGGACCTGACTGCTCAATCAGAAGCTTGCTAGTGAGGCTCACAGTGGCACCTTTAAAATGATCATCTCATAGCACGCACTTTTTTTTTTTTAGCAGAAATGTTGCTTTTTCTATGCTTGATTCTTCCAACAAAATACCATCTGTTCCAATGCAGACTCAACAATCGCTAGAACTTTCTTCAGGCTGGAGAGGAAAATGATGTTCTGGATGTTCTGTGTTTGTGAGAATTCGTGAAGTATGCCTTTGGCATTGCCAGTGGCTGGGGAAATTTTATGGCATTGTTAAATAAAAGACTTTCACTTTGAAAGATTCCCAGTGAACACCATCAAAATGTACACAAAACCAATGGTGTGTTTGCCCTTCCAAGAAGCTTCACAAAGCTGAGCGTCTACCTGAATCCATACTCTGCTGAAGAACCGGGAGAGTATTTGGGACTGGGTTAGACAATGTGTCAGCACATAAGATTTCTCCATGGGGTTATAATAAGGAAACATTTCCTGTTGAGTGATGTGACTTTGCATTGAGATCCCAAAATGCTCAGAACATGAACTGCTTCAGATTTCAAACCGTCTGGAGCATCATGCCAGAGAGGGGTTTAAGTGAATCTGTTACGGGGTGTCTGAACCATGAAAGGGATCCTGAGCCACACTTGGCAGAGACCATTTGATATAATCCCATCTGAGAACACAGGAACCTGAAGCCCAGGTGCTGGAGACTGGAGCTGGGCAGATGGGCTGATGAGGATCAGGGCTCACTGGAACACTCTGGGTCCCTGAAGGTGGCCCATCACGCTCAGTAAATCTCCCTCCAGCCTTCCCAAGAAGCCCTTCTTCCTGGTGTGTCCTGGGCCTCTTCAGAGGGCCCGACCAGCATGTTCTTCCCCAGGTCTTGCCATGGTCTCCTGGAGCACGGGGCCTCCAGTCTCAGCAGCCCTGGCTCCTCTGTAACCTTTAGTGAGCCGAGGAATAGCATATCTGGCTCCATACACGTCCTGGGGGTTAAGATGAAGTTGCTGAGACAGCCCGTGTGAAAACAGCCAGACAGCAGCTGTTATCCAGTGACTGTGTGTCTGTGACCACCCCTACAAAGGCATGAGGCAAGTTAGCAACCTGGGATTTTCACTTCAGACAACCCCCGCTGGCATTCCCAAGCAGAGCATCTGCACCAAGAACATGTTCCCATGGTCTTAGGTCTCTCGGTCTTTGTCTTCCTGGCCCGCAGTGTTGCAGGTGGAAAGAGCGACTTAGCCTCTGCCTGGGCACGGAACTGACTGGCATCCTGGCTGATCCATACGGCCTAGGGCTATTGATGGAAGTTTTTGTCCCTCCCAGTCCCACAGCCATTCAGTCCTAAATAAGCACACAGAGGTTTGTATTAATTATAAACTGTTTGGCCTGTTGCTCAGCCTTATTATTAACTAGCTCTTACAACTTAAACTAACCCATAATAGTTGTCTATGTTTAACCATATGATTTGGTACCTTTTCTCAGTAAGGCATTCTCTTCTTGCTTCCTCTGTATCTGGCTGGTGACTGCATCTCTGCCTTTCCTCTTCCCAGAATTATCCTACTCTGGTTGCTCCACCTATACTTCCTGCCTGGCTACTGGACGATCAGTGTTTTGTTAAACCAATATGAGTGGCAGATCTTTACAGTGTCCAAGAGTGTTATCCCACCACATGGGGCTCACTTTGGACAGCACAACGCTGGCCTTGAGGTCACTGTGGAATTCTCTCTGGTTGGTTGTTGCGAGCAGTGAGACCCCAGATTTTTGAGCAGGCTGTAGGCAAGTGCTGCACCTTTGAGCCAACTTCCTGTCAAGAGGGTACACCAACAACTAGATAGTCATATGCAAGCAGATAATGCTTTGTGATACAGATACTCCTATGGGTACAATATCTCCTAGGAAAGAGCAGAAGGTGATCAAGAGGGGATGGACTTTTTAAATCGGTCTAAGATGTCTTTAACAGCTTTTAGCTACATCAAAACCCAAATTTGTCTTATTAAACGTATCAAATCTAAGGACTTTCCATGTCAAATTTCTCTCAGACAAGTTATAATCTTTTTCTAATCAGTGACGTCATCGTAGTTAACTAAAGCAGCTGTGAGCATTGACAGCTCAGTACCATAATTCTAGTACGGAAATTAACAATAAACACACAATTTGTCAAATCACATTCCTCTAAAATCCAGTCTAATCAAAAGACAAAAGGAGGTGTCTGTGATGAGTGAGCTATGAGTCTTTTTCTCTCTGCTATAGTTCAGCGGCATTGCTGCTCTGACCTTTCAGAGGTAAGTTCAAACTATCCCCGTCTCTGAGGAGCAGCAAAGATTTTCACGCCACTCCTCCTCACCTCTGGAGAGGGCTTCGGTCACTCTTCGCTTCCATAATGGAGTTCCATTGCTTTCACAAGTCTCTTTCCCCTGGATGGGAAATTTTCTGAGGTCTCAGCTCTTAGTCCTTTTATTTCAACAGCAGATTGAACACCAAACTGGCAAAAATGAGTTCTGTGTCCCAAGATACAGTATGGATAAGCTGACAAATATTCAGTCAGCATTCTTGGGCCTATTTGCAGTGAGATGTAACAAGTTCTCTGAGGAAGCTATGTCATCAAAATTTACAGTATCTGTTTCTTTGGAATTTCTGACTATGAAAGCATCAAAGTCTACTGATTTTGACCTGACTGGCATACACACAAACAGAGAGACAGAGACAACCGCCACTCTGCCCCCACCTCACCTCCACCTTCCAGCTCCATGGGGAGGTGGAGCCTCCGCCTCTCCCCATTGCCATGACCCGCGTCCGAGTCCGTCCGAGTGTAACTTGAAAATGGCGGTAAATTGCAGTAAATACACCTAAGAATGCAGCGTCCCCGCTCAGCAGGAAGCAGCCAGATTGACAATGCCCAAATTCCCTAAAAGATAATTTAAGTGGGGCCCCTTCAGTGGTTCCAGAACAGCAAGCCTGTTTTCCTGAGTTCTGCTCTACCCTTCAGTAGTTGCAAAGCAGCAAGCCTGCTTTCCTGAGTTCCGCTCTACTCCATGCGCCAGTTTGGACCCAGAACGAATGCAGCTGGGGCTAGAAGGCAGCTGGAGCAGAGCTTTGCTAGGTGGCTGTGGTGGAAGGCACACTGCCTCAGCCCAGTCGGTGCCTAGCCTGGCGGATGCCACAGCAGTGCCAAGAGTATCAGCAAACGCAACAACAAGTGCTGGAGCTGAGACAAGCTGGAGCACAGACCCCACTGGGCTGCCTGAGAACGTAGCAGTGGGACAAGGAGAAGGCAGTGGCAGTTTCAGGCTCTGCACACGGGAAGAATCTGCAGCAGAGTGAATTTAAATCAAGAGACTTCCCTATTGTAGGACTTATGGCTAGTACAACAAATGTCTTGTTCATTATTTCATTTGTATGACATCTGTTAATATTGCTAATGCCTCCTATGTGATGAAACAACTCAATGTTACTTGAATAACCCTTGAAATGTTACAATTAGCACACCAGATTGTAACTGTTTTAGCCAAAGGGTTCCTTAGCAAAAAGCAGGATCAGCTGGGCTGCTAGGGAAGCCAAAGAGGTGCACGAGCAAGAAGGTGTCTTCCATACACTCAGCTGACAAGAATGAACGTGCCACGGGGGTATGGCAGCTGGGGTATGTTATTTAGGGCACTGCTGAAGGAGCAGTGGTTTCTGACTGCTCCTGGGGTCATGGCAAAGCCACTCCTAAAAGTCCTGAGTCTGATAAGGTCACACACCTCTGTTCACTTGAGGGGAAGAGGGTGTGTGGGAAATAGTAGTATGAGGAACCAAGCCTCTGGGATACTTGAATCTGCCTGTCTTACAGGCTTAAGTTGCTCTCTTGTGTTCCCTAAAAGCCAGTATTCTCCTGAGGAGATGTGGTCACTCTCTCCTGAGTACAGGTTCAGTAGAGTGCTGGCCAAAATGAATCTAGGTGCAGTAGAGACCAAAAGGCTGTATGGACAGAGGGTCTTCTGTTTTATAAAAAATTTTGGGGGGAGATGTTGGGAGCAGTGAAACCCCAGATCCTGAATTTCTTGTAAACAACTTGTTTTCCCCTGATCTGAGTGCCTACAGCTGCTCTGAGCACGAGACCTTCAGGAGTTCCTGATGGCAGGAGAGTGGTTTCTGGTGGGTTTGGCTGCGGCGTGGCTATCTCTATATGATCTATCCCTGAACACAATGAAGGGGGCATTCTTTGGGAATTCAAGGATGACCTGTGTCGCTGTCTCTGTGTGTGTGTCTGTGTATTTTAACCTCCAGCCCCCTTGCCCGAAGCTCGCGAACTGGGTGCCAGCGCACAGAGCGCAGACACAGGGTGCGGTGCGTGGCAGTCGGTAGTCACATTCCTTCAAGAAACTTATTTGTCCCCACAGTTTGAATGCCACCACTGTGGGGGTCACACTTGCTCAGGCTCACATTATGACAATCTATGTGGCTGTGCACATTGACACTTGTGTGCATTTACAGGTACATACTCACGTATATGAATTACATGCGCTCACACACACATGCACACATACTCAGGTCATGCTAAAGACTGTGGTGCTCCAGGCCCTTTCATCTGATGCCATTATCCAGAAAGAGACCTTTCTTTCCTAAGGCTTAAATGTCCTTGGCTGTGACGGGGCAGCTGGTTTCTTTGCAGCCATCTTGTCCCGGTTGTGTCTTACCTGTCCTCTCGGAAATGTACAAATGGATTTTGCTTAGGCCTTGTTTGAATTTCCAACCTTAGAAGAAAGTGTACCAGTCAGGGGTGGGGGCGCCCTTTCAAGTTTCCAGGCGCCGGATGTCTGTTTCCTTCAAGCACGGAGCCTCTGGGGTTTGGGTGTCTCCCCAGGGAGTCGTGTGACAGAAAGCAAGGCTGGGGAACCTGCGCTGCAGGACAAGGTTTCAGGGTGCCTTAAATCAGCAATTACACTTCCATAAGTTTTGAAAATAGGGCTTGTCTCTGGAATTAGGGCTCAGAAGAATGTTCAGGAGCCCGGAAAGTCTACGGGAGGACCCTGGAAACATTAGTAGACCCTCGAAACTCACAGGGAAAAGGCGCACAAATACCAAACAGGGTTATTTATAAATAAAAACCCACGGAAGTGAGCGATGCGGAACTGGGGTGTTAATGTCCCACAGCTACAGTGGACACGAGAAGTCTGAGGAATTAGATAACGAGATGCATCCTGCTCACCTGGAGGCAGCTTTAAAACAAACAACCTAAGTCATAATACCCACTTTCAAAGGCAGTATTTCCGTGACTTTTTTTAAAAGAAGGCAAACTGGCATTACCTTAAAGCACATGGACGACATGATTACAACAGTAGCAACCCGGTCACTGCTTTGCGAGTCCAATCCTTTCGGGAGCCCGGCCGTGCGTCTTTACCAGCAGTGAAACCGAGAACCAGCAGCTTGCCCACAGCCACACACACACAGGGAGTGTGGGAATGAGGATTTAAAAGCAAATCAGTTGAATTCTGCTCCTCCCCCACACAGTGCACGTACACGTGCGTAAGTACACACACGTGTGCGTGCGTGCATGCACCACACAGCCTAAAAATTCCCTGTGTGAGCCCACAGAGCATCTGGCCGTGGCTCCCAGAGTGCAGCAGTCTATTTTAAGCTTTTACTTGGGGCTACATTTCAAAACTGGTCCCAGCACCACCAAGAAAACACTCTGAGGACACAGGCACCACCCATCACACCCTTCCTCTTGTGTTTTCGGTTGCCAGCCTAGCCTTCACCGCTGAGCTGTCTCCCCAGCCCCACGCCTTTCCTTCCCTCTCCTTTGACAAAGCTGGGCTGGGAGACCTTTAGGATCTGATTCACCCCAGCAGCCAGCACTGCTCCCACTCCAGGGGCAGGCCAGGCATATCTGCTGAATGGCAAGGATAGGCCCAGCCCCTTTGCTTGACCCCAAGTCGCATATCAGTTGGTAGTGACTGTTTTTCCAAGACATTTGACATTGCCTGGACAAGTACACTGTCATACCGAGCACCTAATGGAATGAGGCCAGACACAACACGTATACATACTCTGTACAGGGTAACCTACAAGCAGACATACCCAAGCCGAGTGTCACTACTGCCAACAAAGCCACAACACACTTGTACCCTTATCGTGTCCACATGATGGTCCCACAGCTCCCAAAGGCAGCATCACTGGTGTTTCCTGAGCCAGTGCCCAACACACGGAATGAATGAAGTCACAAAGCAGCTGAGGGTGCCTCTGACAACGGAAGGTCAGCGAGTAGGTGGATACAGTGGAAACTGTACAGAGTCAGAGAGGACCGCTCTTCAGATCGCCTGTTAGCTGCTAAGACATCGGGATGTCTTCATGGTTAATCACACGACTCTCTCTCTCTCTTCCTCTCTCTCTCTCTCACACACACTCACACACATACATTTATATGTTTTTAAAGCCTCTGGCAAAGCAAGATCAAGCCAAAGACCCCCCTGAGGGTTTTGTGTCACAGGTGCAGGCCCAGCTCCTGTGTTCTTATTAATCCTCTTTCTCATCTCTGTTGGGCTGAACCCTTAACCACTATGTTTCCCTGGTGCCCCCTTAACAACTTGCAGCTCTAGAGATGGAAAGGGCACCAAGAAAGTTGTCGTAAACTCTGGAGAATGACCCTAAGCTCTCATCAAGAAGGAGGGAGTGTCACCTCCGAGTCTTCTCTCGTGAGATATAAGTAAGGATAGTCGAGGAGAAATGAGAATCATTCAGAGGAGTATCTGAGACTAGACTCTGGTTACTATACGGAAACAGACAGGGAAGATGGATGCTCTGAGAATAAGGCAGCCGGACCTTAGTTGTATCTCCTACACAATCCTCAGTGCTTCCGGTTCATTTCTTGTCTCCGTGAATCTGGAACAAGTGCTTAGTTAACTTTCTTGTTGCTGCTACTGAAGTCCTGACAAAGGTGATGTAAGGGGAGGCGGGTTATCTGAGCTCACAGATCTGGGCTCCGGCCTATCACCACAGGGAATGAGGCCAATAGGAGCGTTGGGCAGTACCACATCCGGAGCTCCATGAAGAAGCAGGGGAGATGAATGCTGGGTGCTCGGCTGGCCTTCTCCTCTTAGTCAGGGACCCCAGCTCATGGAATGTTGCCAGCCACATTCACTGTGAGTCTCTCGCCACTCGGCCAGTGCAATCTAGAAACTCCCTTATGGGCTCGGCAGTGGCCACAGGACGTGTGGGCGAGGGGTGTCCTCTCCCTGCCTCGTGGCACTGCAGGGCAGACACATCAGTGAGAACAACTCGGCCCCCTGGCAGGACTGGGGAAAGAAATGCCCCTGCAAAAGCTAGCGTTGACCTGTGTGAGCCGAAGCGGCCCATCTGAAGCGGGCCGGTGGTGTGTGCTCACTGCAGGGCTGAGGGCCTCTCGCTGGCTAGCTCAGTGGGGAGGAGGCACCGAGCTGCTGGCTCCTGGCAGCCTCCCCCTGCTATCAAATTGACTTCGCACTGGACTCTATGTTCATGATCCTCCCGGGAAGAAGAGGAAAAAAAAGCAACAAAGGGCCACTTGTCCCAGTAGGGGTTTGTTGGTTGGATCTCGTAACAGTAGGGACTTGGACAAAGAATAGGCGAAGCTTATGTTCCTGACAAAGCCACTGAATATTCCAGAGTCGTTGCGAGCCTGTTTGTCTGGCTCCCTTAATTTCGAATTCTCAGCCACAGCAGCAGTCATCAGTACGGTACAAAGGAATAAAACACACACATTATCTAAAACTGCCTGCTCTCGTGGACGTGTAAGCCAACATCCCTACACAGACACCTTCCTCTACATCTGATGCCAAAGCTTTGGGCTGTGACCTCAGCAGCGGCTGTGCAAGTTCTAAATCTTGGTGGCCCCTTGTTATAAGGTATAACCACCCATCATACGGTATGGAAGTAAATAATTGAAGATGGGGCTCGTGCCCTGGCGAGACTTGGGGACATCATTACAGTCATCAGGAGCTGCTGCCTCCCCTCAGGTCCTCTTTCTCCCTTTGAAAGATCGCTTGTTCTGACTGGGAGCCTCTATAAAGGGTGTCAGGTGTCCCGGAGAGCAGGGAGGTAGCAGAGAGGCAGAGGGCCACGGGACGTGTAGAGCAACCCTCCCTGGGTTTCTGCCTTGTGGATAAAAAGGCCCCCGTGGACTGGAAGTGTGAGTTCTGAGTTCACACCTGCGAGCTGTTCTTCCATAATCAGGTTTCTGGGATCCAGCATCACCGGCCAAGGATTCAGGAGCCAGTCCAGCGTCTCTCACTTGGTTTATCGGAGAGAGCTAGGGTTGCAGCAAGCTTGCAGCCTCTGGTCCCATAGCCTGGGTAGATCCCACCCTCAGTGTGTAGGTGGTAGTGGACCCTGGAGACCTGACTCCAGTTTAAGGTCCAGTATATACACACAGTTGTGCTGTGACATCCGTGTGAAGCGTACCAGAATGCAGAGAACCTGCTCAATAACCATGAAGCGGTGGGCGACCAGATGCAGATGCTTGCTGGCTGATTGAAGGCAACTGTGTCTCTGGGTGTCTGGGCCGCATCTGTGTACGACATGTACGTGGTTGTACTTGGTTGTACATGGTTGTACAGGGTTGCACAGGGTTACTCAAAGAGAGCTAAACTCCAGGAAAGCATGACCCTGGTTAGGAGTGAGTAAGTAAGTCCACAACGCCAAAGGGGCCAATTCAGGTGAGCAGGCACGTACAAGGCTAGATGGCTAAGAACCACAGCCCGCTATCCAGTAAGGGCCCACTGCCATCCCACCTTCTGGGGACAAGCCACAGGCTCTCAGATATACTCTGTTTCCATTGTGATACTTCTTCTCTCGCCTCTGAAGGTCTAGCAGGCATGTCCACCCCTCTGCCTTCGGGTTGCATGTGGCTGAGGGCAGCTATGAATTTGGCCCAACACCAAAGTATAAACTTACTGAAAACATGATGGGATTTGGGGGCTGGAGAGGAGACTCAGCAGTTTAGAGCACTGACTGTTCTTCAACAGGTCCTGAGTTCAATTCCTTGCAACCACGTGGTGGCTCACAACCATCTATAGTGATATCTGGTGCCCTCTTCTGGCCCGCAGGCAGACATACAGGCAGAACTCCATATACATCATAAATAAATCTTTTTTTAAAAAAAATAATGAAGACTTTAAAAAAACATGAATTTTTTTGCATTCTTTTTGTTACTCAGTTATGTGGTTTTCAAAAATGAACTCTGTAGATGAGAACATGTTGTCACATACCAAACAGCCAAACACGCCCAACTTGTCCTCAGAGTCTTCTCAGCCACCCAAATCCTCTGGTCCACTGCACGACCCAGTCTTCAGCTTCAGCACACGCGTGGTTCTGACCTCTGACCTCTACCTGCCTCCCAAGCTGTATGAACGGCCGGGAGTGCCGTAACAGCTCCCAAGCTTGGATTTTAAAATTCGGTCTTTAATTGCACTGGGAACACATAATACAAACATCTATTATAAATTTATTTATTTCCGCGCCCATCAAAGTAAACCCAGAAATTAGACTTGAAGCATTCGGGCGAGAAGGCTCCTCTCCTAAGGGATCCTTCAGCTGTGTCTCAGGAATGCAGGGAAGCTGCCTTCCAGGCTCACAGATTGAACCAGTTTGGATAAAGCTGGGGCTGTGGTTTGGGGGAAAGTGCCTGCACCCCAAAATGTTTACAGTACGTGGTTCCCCGGTGTGCTCCTTCTCAAAGTTGTAACCCTCCATGTCTGCTCTGACGAGAGTGTCCCATCATCCTTGCTGGTGGCCAACACATCTCCTAGATTCAGACATCAGAACTCCGCCCACCTCCGTACGTCCCTTTAACAACCCTGTGAGGAGCGGGGTCCTCGGCTGAGCCTCTAACCTGGTGTCTCTTTCCATCTCACGCAGGGACGGATCTGCAGGAAAGCTGGCAAGTCAAAAAAGTCCTTCAGCCGCAAGGAAGCCGAAGCAACCTTCAAGAGTTTGGTGAAGACTCATGAGAAATACGGCTGGGTCACCCCTCCCGTGTCTGATGGCTGACGCCCGCACGCACCCTAGACGCTTGAGCCGCCCGTCCACACTCCATCCTGCCATCTTCTCCCACCGCTGCGCGTCTTCTGTCCTTTTCTACTCCAGCCAGAACTGTGTCCTGAATGCAGAGGACACGCTTAAGTTATTTATGAACTGATGTGTTTACGGAGAGAAAGAGCAAACTGTTGGGGATTATGTTTCCATAAGAAATGACCGGCTCTAAGTCACTTTAGAACGAAGGTCGACTTGGTGATGTTTCCCAGCCCCACCCCCGCCCCTCCACCCCCCTACCCACCTGTCGCGTTGCCCTTAGCTTCTTTCCGCGACAGCAGCTTTGAGCAGCGGGCCGGAATCTCAAAGCCCCGCCCACTTCATTTCCATGTCCAAGGCTCTGTTCCCAAGTCAGGAGCACCGCACACCACCACCACCGGGCCCCTGCCGGCCCCGTTCGCTGTAACTCTGTATCTGTTTCTCTTCCTGGCAGGTCGACATAACTTGAAGACATATCTTTCTTTCTGTGGCCTGTGGTCTGCTGTGATGATATTTAGACCTCATTCATGCTATGACCTTTGGCTCATGAAAACACAAATCTAACATTGCCAGGCTCTAGCGCTGACTTAAAACGACAACTGCCCTCTCGATTAAAATGTGCTCCCATGCTTATCTTGTGCTGTGCTGCTGTTCACAGATAAACCAGTGCCATTTGATGAGAGGCAGGGGCTGCTGCGGCCACCAGGGAGGTTCAGGACGTAAGGTGCACGCACCCCCCCCCCCCCCCCCCCCCCCCCCCGGGGCTCAGAGCAGCAGACGGGCCAGAGGGAACATTCTCTTCAGACGTTAGGGAATGCTCGACGACGGGGCATCTGTGTCCATCTCCTCTCAGCCACCACAAGACAATTGCCCATTTGCTGAGGTCATCGGACTCATTTCGTCTTCCGTGCTAGTGACAGGAGACGCCAGAACTGCCAAAGGACACCAAGTGACTCGAGGAGGACTTGCATGACCCGGTCTGTTACTTCACCCGCTCGCTCTTCACTTGTGCGTCCCTGAGGTTGAGGCAGGAGCACCCTCACCGCGGTGTGAACCTCCTGTGATTTAATCTCCCCACACTTTCATTCTGCTCCTCTGTTAAATTACCTAGAAATTCCTAAGAAACTCCATGAAACGAGGAGGTAATGTTTATGAGAACATGCAGAAAGAGGTAAAATGTTCATTCCAAGTGGAAAATCCTATTGGACACATTTTAAATAAAACCATGCATACCTGATAGCCGGCCTCAGGATCAATCATTGTGAGCTAACCTACTGGAAGTCTTTCTTCTTTTCTTTCTTTTCCTTTCTTTCTTTCTTTCTTCCTTTCTTTCTTCCTTCCCTCCTTCCTTCCTTTCTGCCTGTCTGTCTTTCTCTTTTCATGATTATAGATATTTTTTGCCTCTGTGAATGTCTGTGCACCACATGCATGCCTGGTGCCTTCAGAAATCATTACAGGGCATCTAGTCCCTGGGAACTGAACTCACAGATAGTTGTGAGCTGCCATGAAGGTGCTGAGAATCGAGTCCAGGTCCTCTGGAAGGGTAGTCAGTACCTTTAACCATGAAGCCGGCTCTCCAGCCCCACTGGAAGCTTTTCTTCTGCATGAAATCGCGTGTCAGGGGCAACATTTTACAAGATGGAGGCATAGGAGCCCAGTATTGTAAACACCTGGTTGACAGTTCCAGGGAGCTGTCTAGAACATACCAGAAAGCATGGCTGTGTGCCTAGCCACCCTCAAATGTTGCCACTTTGGTTTTCCAACTATGAAGGAAGTACCAGTTTCTAGGCTGATTCCATGCAATTACTTGGACTGTTTGGGCTTCTTGTTGTTCAAAGATGCGTGGGGGCGGGGGGGGGGAGGGAACCAGGAAAACTCATCTCAAAGGCAAGAGGGCCAACCAAATAGAGCCAGTATTGTCATTTTGCTTCTTATCAATTCTTCTTTTGAGACAGGGTCTCACGTATTCCCAGCGGGCCTTAGCCTCACTACATAGGTGAGACAAGCTTTGAACTCCTAATCTTCATGCCTCCAGCTTCCAAGTGCTAGAACTACAGACACATATCACTTTGGCCTGTGTATTCAGAACTGGGGCTTGGACACAGCTTCATGTATACCAGGCAAGCACGCTACCAACTCAGCTACCTCCCAGCCTTCTCACCACTTTTCTTACTCTCCCCGCATACACAAAGCAGCGGCTGGGTTAAAAGGATGAGTGATTTGCTTGCTAATATAGCGATATTTTATTTATGTCTTAATAAATTTTGCTTAAAGATCAGAAGGGCAAACGTAAGTCCCGACCTAGAGGTCAGACAGTGGTGGCACACACCTTTAATCCCAGGATTTGGGAGACAAGGGCAAATGGATCTTCGTAAATTCAAGATCACCCTGGGCTAAGATCCCTGCAGAAACAAATCCAAGAGGCCTACACCTTTAATCACAGCACTAGAGGGAATATCAAATGAGAGGAGAGGCTTAGGATGCTTGGTCTGTGTCACCCAGCATTGGTAGAGATAAAACTTCTATAGTGGCTTGGCTGCTTTGGTTTTTCTGGTTTTCAGGTTGAACCCCAATATCTGACTCTGGGTTTTTATTATTCGTGCTACATGAAAAATAAAAGTTCCTCCAAAGCAGCCATGATGAGTAGATACTAGGTGGCAGTAAGCGTGTGGACATCCCCACCTGTGGGGATGTCTTTGCACCTGTGGCTGTTGGTGCGGATCTCGAAGACTCAGGACACAACTGTTCCTCGGATACTGAGGGGGACAATCTCTAGACAAGCTCCTCTTCCAACCTGTGCCTTCAGGAGAAAAGGATGCAGATGCAAAGCTGGGTCACTTGCTTTAGTTTATTGGCTAAATGAAAAATGTTCCCTGCATTGTTCTAGGATGGGATATTCCAGAGGTGCACAGAGGTGCATTCAGGAGACTTGGAGGCATCCTCAGTGGCCCTGTGACTTCCAGCCACCAAGTGGGAAGGTGTCACGCTCTACTTTACTTCTTTCTGGCACCTGGAGTTGAATTTATTTTGCATGGCATTATGTTGGCAGTGGCTGCTCGTTTGTTTCCCGGCTGCCCTGACCTGAAATAACCACATAGAAACTGTATTAATTAAATCACTGCCTGACCAATATCTTAGGTATCTTTCTAGCTAGCTTTTATATCTTCAATTATCCCATTTCCATTATTTTATATTTTAGCACTAGCCTCGTGGTTTACCAACAAGGCTCCAGTGAGTCTGTTTCTGTGACAGCTACATGGTATCCCCCCTGACTCCGCCCACTCTCTCCTCCTCTGTCTGCTTGGAATTCCTGCCTTGCACTACTCTGCACTGCAATAGGCCCAATGCAGCTTCTTTATTAACCAATGGTATTCACAGCATACAAAGGGGAATCCCACATCACCGTTAGTGTTATTTTTGTATCAATCTATGGAATAAATCAATTGTTTGCTTTCAAAATGCCATTTTCAGGTAGGGAGATGTTTCAGAGAGGTGCCTGCCATGCAAGCTTGAAGAACCCATGTTAGAAGCCATGCACAGTAGCGTGGGCATATAACTATAGCCTAGGAGGGAGTGGGGGCAAAACAGATCCCCAAAAGCTTGTTGACCAGCCAGTGTAGGCGGTTAATCATTGAGCCTCAGGTTCACTGAGAGACCTGGTCGCAAAGCAATCAGGTGAACAGCAATCAAGGACAGACACCAAACATCAGTCTCTGGACTCTGCATGAGTATGCAATACCACACACAGCAAAACAAGTTTTTAATTAAAGTTTTAAAAAGACTGAAATGGGTAAATTTTCCAATTTTAAAAGTGCTCAGAGATCATTTAAGGTCCAAATATTGCTATGAGTCTGCCTACCAGAAGCCACCTTCCCCATGGTCTGTGCCATGGAAGGACAGTGTAGATGCACCATGTCCGTTCCACACTGACCATAACTGTTGCGTCCTGGTGGGCTTCACTGTGCCCCTCTTAAGGCCATGCCTGTTGTGGAGTCCCGTGTGAGAAGGAAGCTCACTCCAGGCCTATCCACTGCTTGGAATCTCACTTCCACAAAGCTAACAGCTTCATCCTCTACAGGGAAAAAAGGGTGACTGGACAGTGTGCGAAGACACTCGTATCCCAACATCTCCCCGTAGCAGCTAGAGGTCACAAAGCCTCAAGAACTAAAACGCACACAGTTGGGCTTCCTCTCAGTGCAAAACCCTTTCCCCAGCATCCTGGGCACCCGCCACAGCCTGCAGACGTCACGCTGGCACCTCACATGGTCCACCAGGTGACTCTAGAAGATGAAGAGTTGCTGGCATCTTAGGAAGCCTTGCATGAGCCCCTCTGCTGCTACACCCACCGCCCTGGTGATACACGCTACTCCTGTAAGAGTCATTCATAAAAATTCAGTATTTTATGATTCAACAGTTAGCTCTCCCAACTTTTCAGCTCCCAGGATTGTGCCACCTACCAAAATTGGACCTCATTGCTTTTAGAGAAGCAAATCTAAACCAGGAAAAAAGACCCTGGGTTGCCAGATATAGATAGGTAGATAGATAGATAGATAGATAGATAGATAGATAGATAGATAGTCAAACAGTTCTGATGTGTCTGTTCACCTGCCTGGATTTCTTCAGATGCAATCTCTTAGCTAGATACATGTCACATTGACACAGAGCTTGGAAGGAAAGCCCTTTTGAGACCAAAGACTAGCATGTGAGTTTGACAGATTCAACTCACAGCATTGGCAAGTTATAGTGCGGTGACAGGCTCTAAACATGATTGAAGCACAGTAATGAAAACAAAACTATCCTGTAGTTTCATCCCTGCATTTACACATCAGCCCGACACAGTGCCTCTCCATGCTCCAGTGTTCTTCTCTCACACCAAGGACAAGTGCCAGTGTGAGAGGCAGCCACGAGGGTAACTCCTAGGAGCAGGGGAGGCCAACGCAAATTACATCACTCACATTCTAGCCATTTCTACAAGTCAGACCCTTCCTCAGCAGGAGGCTATCATTGCACAGTGGGGTTTATCCATGGCTGAGAGAAAGAGAGAAGGGTCTCTAGTAGATACAGAAGAGGCTGTGCCATCCCTGTCGAGGCTGTGCCCATTCCCGTTGAGGCTCTGATCCTCACTGCCCTCCTGGCGGGTGCTAACTCCCTGTTGTTCCCATCTTCAAGACTTTGTTCATTGGCCTCATCTCAGCGGAAGGACACAGCCCAAGCAGACTGTCCAGCATGGCCCGGGGAGCTGCCCTGTTGTAGAAATTGCATGTCTGTGTTTCATCAGAGCCCTCCAACAGCATGAGGGATTTCAGTGGAATTAGCTTGGTGAGGAAGCAGAACTTGTGTCTCAGCTGTGTGAAGACAGTCGTTGCTTCTCATGAGACCACTCACTAGTTCATGTGGGCGCACGCAAGCACATACCTTTATCCTAACATGAGATCAGGGCAGCCACCAGTCTTCCATGGTGTCTGGGAAACATCCGGGTTAATCTATTCCACGCTAAAGCAGGAGGGCGCATGAGTGGAGCTTCTACTGCTGCGGCTTTGGGAAGCTGCTGTGAGGGGCTTCTCGGTACAGTCCTGTGTTTGGTTGTTTGTTTGTTTATCTATTTATCTGTGTTTTACTACATTATGCCTCAGTATTTCTCCAGCCTTTGGCTCTCACAACATTAAGTATCATTAAACCCTAGGACCCATCTAATCCACAGCATGTGGCCAATGAACTAGAAAAACAGGAAAGTGTTGACACTTGGGGAAAGCTATGAGTGAGGTTAGCTTAGTTCTTGAGCAAACACAGGAGCTAAGTGTGCTGGCCAAACAGATGAAATCAGAGTTTTCAAAGACAGGGCAGATCCAAGAGGAAACAAGATTGCAGTCAAGATTATAGCAGTCTAGACAAAAGCAGAATGGACTGAGGGGGTGTGCTGGATGGGTTTATGTCAACTTGACACAAGCTAAAGTCATCTGAGAGGAGGAAAACTCAATTTAAAAAAAAAAAGTCTTTATAAAATCTGGCTGCAGGCAAGCCTGCGGGGCATTTTCTTAATTAGTAAAGGATAGAGGAGAGCCTGGTCCATCGTGGGTGATGTTCTGGTGGTCTTGTGTTCCGTAACAAAGCCATGGGGACCAAGCCAGGAAGCAACACTCCTCCATGGCCTCCGCATCAGGATCTGGGTTCCAGGTTCCTGCCCCATTTGAGTTCCTGTCCTGACTTCCTTCTGTGATGAACAGTGATACGGAGGTGTCAGCTCCATAAACCTTCTCCTCCCCAACTTGTGCTTTGGTCTTGGTGTTGCCTCACAGCCGCATTCGCCCTAACTAGGAGAGGGTCTCTGGGCACACACAGTGAGATGGGGAGCCCTTAGCCACTTCCCTGCAGACATGGGATGTTCCTGCTCGGTAGACCTGCAGCCAGTGTCAGTAGATCTCGGGCGATGGCTGTGACATGAGATTGGCTGAGAGAGTCGCCCTAATCTTGCTGCTGGGTTTGACACTCTGTGAACAGAGTTGCCATCACGGCCATGGTGGAATGGGGGGCTGGCTAGATGTCACGGGTTCCTGTGAACTTTTAAACCAGCCCCATAATTCACTCTGACATTCCAGTGATTGCTCTTTTCAAATGCATTCTGTATGCTGCAGTCCTCGGGAAAGAAAACGCATGAAGCCCTAGACTACAGAAGAAAAGGTTTGTCACCGAAAAACGGCGAGTATGCGAGTGTCCAGAACTACCCCACTCTCCTGGGGAGAGTAATGATTTTTGGAAAGCAGGCTTTTGAAATCAATAAACGAAATGTCTCTGCCCAGAACATCTGCTGCGCCCCTGGTGCTCTCTGCCTGGCAGTCAGTGAGTGTTGTTGGGATTTCTTTGGGCTTCCCTGCCTGTCCTCCTCTGAGATGCGCTGGGGCGACTTCCTGCTGTGTCATGCCCTTGGGTTTTCTGTGCTTTGGCTTCCTTGTGATTTGCTAAATGGAAAAACTCTGAAGCACATAGGGGTCCGCTCCCTACAAATTGGTGAAATACAACCGAACGGAATCTAACCGTGCCTCCACAGGAGGCAGGAGGATCTTTCTTCCGCCATACTCTCACTGTGGAGATGTGCAGACGTGTGTTCTGAAGAGCCGGGTACAGTTTCTCAACATAACTGAACTGTTGTGCTCAGCGCCAGACACAGCCTACCCCAGCAATGAATTACAGAGACGACGCTTCGGGTAACGGAGGGAACACAGTTCCGAAGTGGCAGTTTTAAAATACCTTAAGCATAATTTATTTGAAAGTCATTTTGGCTCATTTTTACATTGGTATATAAGTCAAGTCAGGGTTTATTTTAAACTCCTTAATGGAGGGGTTTCTCAATCCTTGACAAAATTCATAGTAGGTTGGAGGGTTTTTTTTTTTTCCTAATAATGAGCTTTTTTTTTCTTTTAGGCTCTGAACGCGTGGTTTTTGGATCTACCGAGCACACCCTGTGGAGTCAAACACTATCTCTATAGCGATACTGGGGAACGGAGCCCCTGACTCAGGTTCATGCTTTCCCAACTGAAAACTTGGCGTGAGCGTCTGTCCTCCATGACAAACAGGCGTGCTGTGGGGAGCAGGAAGCTCACAGCCTGGTATGTAACTCCGATGACCTGGTGCCGCCAAGAAGGTGCCCAGGGACATCATTTTCTTAAGGCAGAAAGGATGGACTCTGAACCCCAACAACAATTGCAAGTGTGTTCAGTGACATTTTGGTGCAGCAAAGTGTTGTAAGATAAATGTTCTAGACCCTTCCTTGAGTGCCCTTTGTATGCTGTATAAATGAAGTCTGTTTCCTCGTCAGAGCGCCTGCCATATCTTATTAATAACAGGAACAATAGAGGAAGAGTCGAGGCCGGGCTACATACAAACTGTTCACCGTGTGCAGTTAAAGTGGTGGCTCTGTTTGTTTGGGGAACAGGTTATTGATGTGACCTGCAGCCATGGCCTGAGCAGAGGCCACAGGGTGGCGACCTAGACAGTGCTGAAACAATGTCTAGTTTGGAGACAGGCCTCAGTCCGCATCTCGGACTGCCTGACTGTAGCCCAGACTGGCCTTCACCTCGCTGCAGTCCTATCTCAGGCTCCTGGGGAAAGAATAACTTTTTTTTTTTAAATATGCAGCTGTTTTCTTTCTTTTTTTATTAAGATTTTATTTATTACATATACAATACAGTGTTTTGCCTCCATGTATGCCTGCATGCCAGAAGAGGGCACCAGATTTCATTTTAGATGGTTGTGAGCCACCATGTGGTTGCTGGGAATTGAACTCAGGACCTCTGGAAGAACAGTCAGTGTCCTTAACCTCTGAGCCATCTCTCCAGCCCAAGAATAACTTTTAAATCCTGTTTCTGGTCGCATACAAACAGCTTTTCGGGTGATTGCTTCCTATAATTTTGAGTGTCAAACCCAAGTATTCTGAGCAGCGTGCGTGCGTGAACATTTCCGTAATAAGCATTTCTTTTTGTTTTCTTTTCCTCCATTTGCTACGACCCATTTCCCACTTCCGCAGACAGCGCGGTGAGGGAGCTGTGGTCTCAGTGGCTCGCAGCCTTGCAGGAACAGACGTTAAGTGTAATTGATTTTTCTAATCTGATTTTCCTTAAACATGGTCAATTACTTTCCCTTGTCACTGAAACATCACATGATGACAATCCGAAAGCCAGGCGGTCTGAGTCTAACTTCAGGGACACGTCAAGCTAAAACTTTCCAAAGTCTTGTTCCCTTTCAAATGGCACTAGCAATTTGCCACCAGTGGTTCTTACTTTGGCCATAGCCTATGTGATACACGGGTGCACACATGGCTTGTGTGGTTTTCCATAATATTTCCAGTTAGCAGACAAGCCAAGGGCTCCTTGCACCATTTGCATTACGTATATCCTGATATGTCGTTCCTCCGGGTCATTCCCATTCCAGAGCCTGTTTTGGGCTTTTGCTCCTGCACTGTACAGCATTGTTTTTCCACAAAACATTCCTTTCCAACAAAACACGCACTTGCTGTTCCTTCTCCTCCTCGGCTATGTCTTCTGGGAACCCTGGAACTTACCTGCTGGGGGTCTGGAGACCTCTGCCACGTGTCTGCAGAGCCCTGGACATTTTGATTTTTAAGAACCACATATCTCCACATCCAGATGACAGGAACAGAGACTGCGTTTGTCAAAGCTGATTCCATCCTAGGAAACAAAGAAAGTGCTTATAGTAAATGAAGCACCTGGAAGAGCCTGGGAGGTCACTGGGAATGGCGTGGCCATCGGTCGCTGATCATTTTGTCTGCTCTCTCTCAGCTGAGGCCTCAGCTTCCAGCTAACTCACACTCATTTCCATTCTGGATCAGGGAGACTTTCAATATTTTTTTATGTTTTTTGACATTATTTTATTTATTTTTCTCTCATACATTGCAGCCCGACTGCAGTTTCCCTTTCCTCCTCTCTTCCCAGCCCTCCCCACTTCTCACCTCACTTCTCCCCAGATCCAGTGCTCTTATTTCCCTTCAGAGAAGAGCAGGCCTCTCAGGGATATCAGCCAAACATGACATAACAAGTTACTAGAAGACCAGTCACCTCCCTCATATTAAGGCTGGACGAGGCAACCCAGTAGGAGGAAAAGCAGAGTCAGAGATTCAGCTGGGGTTCCACTGTTGGGGTGCCCAATAACACCAAGCTTCACAGTGGTAACATATACGCAGAGGACCCAGGTCAGACCCGTAAGGCTTCCAGAGAAGCTGAATCTGACAACCTCTTCCTGGGAAAGGAGACTCTGTGACAAAGGAAGGGAAGCCCAGGAGTCCAAGCTTTCAGAGGGTAGTTAAACAGCAGAGAAGGTTAAATTCAGACCCTATGGTCCTCACTGCAAAGCTGGGAACAGATATAAAGCCTGCTGGTTCTGGTCATGCCAGCTCAGAATATGCAAACATCCATGCTAATGCATACATGGGTTGCAGCTATAAGGGAGGTGCAATTTTAGAACATGAAGGAAATTATACATGCATGTATAATATGGCATGCTACATGCATAATATATAGGCTGTACATGTGCCTATATGGAAAATCTATATATACTAAATAGTGGTCCCTGGGGAGACATGTCCAAGTCCTAACTCCCACAACATATAAATTAATATCTGATTCACCGTTATAGACACATTACGTAATTTGAGGTGAGATCATGCTCGGTGTAGGCTGGACCCACAGTCCAGTGACTGGTGTCTTTCCAAGAGCAAGCCAAGGTGAGGTTTGACTTGCTTCTCTGAACACACAGAGAAGCCCACAGACACTAAAGAGTTGAATCTACAAGCCAAGGGCAATAAGGAGGGCTGAGCAAGGGGAAGCCGGCAAAGCGGCACGGATGACCACGCCCTTAGCGCATCCAGGAGGGACTGGCTCTGGTGAGCCCTCAGCTTTGGCCTCTGGCACTGAGAACGCAGAGAACAAAAGTCCATTATTTTAGACCACGAAGTCCATATTAATGTGTTACATGGTGAAAAGTGCCTCTTCCCTCGGTGAGTGGGGAGGAAGAGAATTTCTTCTGTCCCAGAGGAAGGAATTCCGTCTGGGTCTCTCTGCACTACCGCCAGGATCTTGTCCGACAGCGTTGATTCCCACAGGCCTGAGTGCTGACTTTCAGAGGCTGTCAAAGGACCCACTTCACCAAGAAGGAATGAGAGTTGTGAGAAAATAGGGATTGTTATCCCATCGCTTGGTCAGAGTTAGCACTGCACCCCCAGGTTTTTGTGCTAGCTTTTGGGGGCTGCCCTAACAATTGCCACTAATTGAACAAATTAGCAAACACCAGCTTGGGATGCGGTTCAGTAGCACAGACTATGCCTCGCACAGACAAGACCTGAGTCAAATCCTCAACACGTCCCTTTCTCCTCAAAAAACGAACAAACAAACAAACAAAAATTGGAGGGCTGGGGAGATGGTTTAGTAGATAAGGTGTCTGCTGCCATTGGATACAGACAAGAGTTCACAACCCCAGCACCATGTAAAAAGCCAGCTACACCAGTGCACCTGAAACCCCAATGCTGGAATGGGGGGACAAGGAGGATCCAAGGGCTTGCTGGCCAGCCAATCAGAGGGGTGAGCTCCAGGTTTAAGTGGAGACCCTGTCTCAGAAAATAAGGCAGGGATTGGTAGAAGCAGACACACAGTGTTGAGAGGAAATATCTAGATCTGGTTAGTCTCTGGGGAATTGTTTTGATTGATAACTGATGTAGAAGATTCAGTCCGCCGTGGGCAGCAACACTCCCTAAGCAGAGTCCTGAACAGTATAAGAGAAGAGGAAGCTGGCTAAGAGCAGCGAGGATATGCTTGTTCTCTCTTTGCTCTCAGCGGAGGGTGAGCCATGACTAACTGTTTGACTCCCCTGCAGCAACAACTTGGAATTCAAGACAAATAAGTGCCTTCCTCCCTGTGCTGATTTTTATCACAGCAACAGAAGTGAAGCCGGAACACTTGGATTGGAGACGCGTCGCTTCCAAACCTGCCTGTCTTCACACGGCCTCCCCTCCCATCTTCCTCAGTCCATCAGACCACACCAGGCCTTGCTGTGGGCATGGACATTAGCTCCCGTTCCCACATCCTGCCTCCATCGGCAGGGCAATGCCCTCCCCTGCCCTGAGATGTGCTGATCACCATGGATCAGAGTCCTGTCCACGCTCAGGGCTCCACCAGCCTCTCAGCTGCACCCCAAGAGCCTATCAGGCTCCATCCTCCGGGCAGGTCTGTGCTGGGAGGGGGTGCTGGAGGCAACCCCTGGGACAGCATCCCTGGTGGTACCAGTTTCCCAGGACAGAAGCCCAGCAACAGGTTGGGTTAGTTGACAGGAGAGAAAAAGAGGAAGCGGGACCACCAGGCTCCCTGTTGCTCTGAGGCACCCCACAGGTGCCCAGCCTTTCCCTAGAAAACCAGCTGACGCTTTGGGGGGGGAATGGTTCCCAGCTTCTAAAGAGCATCTTTCTCTGTTAATTGGCTCTCCCTCCATCTTGTTTGCTCTAAGTAATTAAATGTTTTCCAAGTCACCAGCTGATGACCCCAAGTCTGCCACTCGGTACTGATACTCCCAAGCCCCCCACTCATCTGCCTGTTGTGTGCTGTCCCCTCCCAGCTGGGAGCATCATCTTGTTGTGGTTTCAACGTCGGGAGGAAAAGGAACCGGAAATGAAGCTAATCTGGGTGTAAAAAGATCAACGTTTCTCCATAAAGGAAGTGATCCCGGGAACATGTACCCAAACCCCAAGGGGTGGTGCTGTGTTTGGGGGGCCACCCCCCCTGTTGCCCCACTCTGGCTCTGGAACTTACACACTGACACTCTGAAAGTCCTGGAGGAAAAGACTCCCAGCAAAGATCACCACTGTGGGCAGCACATACAGGATTTGCCGGAGGCCGACAGCTCCAGATCCATTGTTCTCCCGCCTACCTGCCGGAATCGAGCAGGCACACAGCTCACAGCTCGGCTGCATCTTTTGAATAATTGGCAGATCCAGTAAGGCTTGCTGAAGGGTTAGGCAGAAAGGCAAGGGGGCAATTTACCTGCAGGAAGCAGGTAACAGTCACCAGGGGAGTGGATCTGAGAAGCCAGACACCGCCCCCTTGTGGCCACACATCTCTGACTGCCTAAGCATTCCTGAGACTGTTGATGGACCATGGTGACCAGACACCGTTTCCCAAGTCCTTACACACCAAGGAAAAAGAGACACGGGCCAAATGTTGAATAATGAAATGCAGTGTTGCCAATTCTCTCCTGATACAGATAATTCCTGGCCTTTCTGCCAGAGAACCCCTGCTTGGAGATCCAGGTGAGGTGACACTTGGTTGGTCTTTGGGAGCCAAGGCTTCACTGTCAGACAAACCTACTGCCGCCTTCCATCCCTGGGCCCAAAGAGAAGACCCAGAGTTCTCAACCGCAGACAGCACTCAGATTAGTCACAGAAGCAAGACCTGGGTAAAAATACCCATCTAGGAGCCACTTATAATTTATTTCCTTTCTTGGTTCTTTGTGTCTTTTCCACGCTCCCTTTCTTTCTAGCCTTCATGAACGGTGGGTTGAAATAGTGCATGCATCAATAAAAGACGTCTGATCCTGCTTTAAGGTCACTCGGTCTCTATCTGCATTTCTCGTGGGGCCCAGCAGGGACCCTGGCAATAAAGACGCCCTGGCAGGGAGTGGGTTGTGTGGGCCCAGAAATGAGTGAGTTCACACTAAACCCAAATTGCCCGCTTGAGCTTCCTAACATCTTATTTGTGTGGGTTCTTTTTTCCCACTTCAGTAGGAGGAGAGCGGTATATTCGCTGTATTCTTTCTTTTTTACTTAAAAAGAGAAGGGTGAAAGGGACCAAGAGAAAACAGAAATGGAAAGGAGAGAGGTGGTCAAGTGACAGGGCTTAAAATATCCAAGGAGCTGGTGCGTCCAGAGAATAAAGCGCTGGAGGGGCGGGGTGACCTGCTTTCCACAGGGCTGGTCTTGGTGTGAGGAGAAAGGATGGAAGCAGGTGCCTTCAGGGTGGGCTGAGGGGCTGCCAGCATGAGATGTGAGGTATGTAGGAATCAGCTGGATGGCTCACATCAGCGACTCAGGGCCTGTCTGGGCACTGCCAGCACCAGGCACTATTTATCAGTGAGAGATTTTAGGAAGATGTATCCCTTCCAGGTGACCAAGGACCAATCCAAAAGATATCTTACAAACTCCACTTGAGACTAATAGCAATGAGTAGGTCAATCCTGTACACTATGACTGTCCCGTGTGAAGGCCTAGATACATACACCTGTCTGGTGCCCCTGAGGGTTTCCTAGGAGATGCCATCCCCTCCCCCTCACTGGTGAAGGAAGTTTACAGGTTTGGTGAAATCTGGGACCTTGAAATGGAGCTTTGTACCGGACTGTTCGATTGTCATCTTGGGGTCCTAAGAAGATGGAGAGAGCAGAATTGAGGTGATGTGTGAACCTACAACAGGTTAAAAAAAATGATTTATTTAAGGGGTACAAAGAAAAGGACAAACTCAGAAATCCAGAGTAGGGCTGAAGCCGCATCTGGTTCCATCTGTCCGCTGCTTGGTTCTCTAAGCACGCAAGCACCAGCCAGCCCAAGAAAGAGAGCACACTCTTCTCCAGCTTAGCAGTCCTGACGCAGAACACAAGGCCAAGCCTAAGGCTGGTACCCCAAAGCTACTGGCGAAGTGAATTCCCACAGCATCAAGAAAAACGTGAAGACAGAGACTGGCATCCTGTTCCAGGACATGAGGGATGTCCAAGATCTAAAAGAGAGACTGTGCCTTCCCATCTTTTCTGCCTTTCTTGTTCCGTCCAGAATACTAGGAAGATTAGACCATTTGCCCACACTCAGGGTGGGCCTTCTACACTCATTCGGCCAATGGTGATCCTCCAACTCTGAGTCCCAGATCCCAGGACTGGGAAGGATATATGTCTGCTGTGTGAGCCACCATCTGTGACACATGCCACGGAAGCTGGGGTGACTGTACAGACGGAAAGGTAGCCCCAGCCCTCAGCAAACATACTGGACACGTGTCCTCATGCTACCCTCTGACAAGTACCATCACAGGGGAGGAACCTGTCCTGAAATCCCCTGCCAGGCACAGCTCAGAGCCTCCTGCTCGACCCGGAAGGAAGTACAGGCTGGGGACTCCCATCCACAAAAGTGAGAAGCTGCCTGGGTCCTCCTGGGACTCTATCCTGTGTGAATTTATGTCAGCCATCCGGAGGCCGGCCCTGAAGGCAAGTGCACCAGTAAGCCACACAGCCCTGCTTTACAGAATCAGTGAGCTTCCTAAAGGACAGAGGACAGATGCACATGACTTTGGGGACCACCCAAAGCCTGTTACTGCTCAGCAGAAATGGCATCCTCCCTCCTCTGCCAGGTGTCTATCCTGCTATGTGGGCGGGTTGGGGAGGGGTATCAACGTACTCCAAGGGCTGGTATCCATCTCCAAAGTGGTCAAGGTGAGCTGTATACACTGTCTTTTCAGGCATATACCAACAAAGGAGCCCTGCCTGCCATGGTGTGGAGTGCCTGCCATTGTGCTGGGTACATTTGTCCTGAGGTTTGGTACCTGTGAGTCAGTGGGCACCGTTTATCCTACAGCACAGTGGCCTCGGTGAGAAGAATGCTGACTGAAAGCCAAGCCCTGTTTCATACCCCTGGTTTTGTTTCCCTATGGGGGCCCCAACTGCACCTAGAGCAGGGCTTCCCAGCACGGTCTCTGCTGATGGAAAGGCTCTGTCTGCTGGCCCAATTTGGCCGCCCAAGGCATGAGGCAAAGAGCAAAAGAAACCAAGGTTCTCGGGAGCCAGACCCCTGAGCCTCACTCCTGGTACTCAGTGCTGCAACCACCAAGCCTTGAGCCTTTCCCCTCCCTCCACTCC
The DNA here is from genome assembly GCF_014885135.2 of Alexandromys fortis. Lineage (NCBI taxonomy): Eukaryota > Metazoa > Chordata > Mammalia > Rodentia > Cricetidae > Alexandromys > Alexandromys fortis. The sequence continues at coordinate 2,255,916 of NW_026067929.1, forward strand.
CTGCAGGAGGTCACAGCTCCAACAGGTACAGGCTCTTCTCTTACCCACGCCAAGCCAATGGGCGCACCACCCATCCAGCCTCCGACAGATTGGGGTCCCAAGGACACCGGTTCTCTCTAGTCCAATAGGGCATCACCAGGAATCCAATGCTTCCCTCATTCTCCCTGAGCTGTCAAGGCTCAGTTTCTTCTCTCTGCCCTCAATGCCTGAGACCCAAGAGGGGATCCAAGGCTCTCAGCTGCCTCAGGGAACAAAGGCCCATTTCTCAGGCACGTAAGCCTGCCTGCACCCAACCTTGGTGCTCCGGTGCTCTGGGAGTGCTCCTTCCCACGCTTGCTGCTGTGCCAGCAGGACCATGTCCTGACAATGTTCTTCATTTTGCATCCTCGTTCCCATACTCCCTACCCCAGCCCCCCAAAACCATCTCCATGATGAAAAGCCTTGTGTTTCTTTTTGCTCAGGTCTACCATTTGTGTATCTGATGTTCTCGTTCCTATGTATCTGTGGCTTCCTCTCTTGGGTCTCCATCCTGGGTTGTGCTGATCATTTGCAGACATATTAAGAAAAGGGGAGAGATGCCCTGGGAAGGCAGAAGCGCCCAGCAGAGGCAGCAAGAGGGCATGGTTCAGACAGACGCATCACCAGAGTGTTCTCTTTCACCGGTCCATGCTTGTGGCGTGCTTCGCCAGGAATCTAACCCAGACTGTTGGTCAGCAATCCTAAATGTCCCGAAACCTCCCTGCCTTGCCTAATTTACAGAATTACACCTCTCCTCTGTCTGTATCGTCAAGTATCGCATTGGGAATCGATATGGAAGATGGCCCGCGGCAAGGCCTGGGCAAACATCACCTGCCCAACCTCAAAGGAGCCTGTCTCTTAACTGGCTTTGCTGTTTTCCGGTCTCTCTGGGCACCAAGGGGTGGGGACGCACCTATTGATCCAGGCCTCGACATAAAAAGGGTGGGAAGAGAGCAGCTCAGATCTGAAGCAGCTTTTCCCGGAGGAAAGATCGTCACGTGACAGACAGCGCCTCACCACCACGGGAACACTTGCAAAGTAGGAAACATGGGGTAGTGGTGTCCCCTCGAGTGCCCTCTTCTGTTAACACTTTCTTCTACTGTAGGTGTCTCCTGAGGGAGGAGGCTGTGTGGCCTCGGCAGGGCTGTTTCCTCAGCATTCAGCATTTTCCAAAGGCTTGACAGGCATGCTGGCTTTACAGTAAGTCTTGCTGTTGTTGCTTTCTGAGCACAAATGTTTCTAGAGAGATTTACACTGCTGGTGACCTCTCATGTGCTGCTGAGCTATAAGCAATAGACGGAGCTGCCGTCCCAAGGCAGACATGCTGGACTGAGCTGTTCCTTTTGGCTCTCTAATCTGCTGCTGCTTTCAAAGCATGAACCCGCCCAGATGCCCAGAGCCGAGCCAGACCACATCTCCCCGACCTCAGAAGTCACTGGGCAGGAAGGAATCCGCTTCTGATCCGCTTTCAAATGATGCACAGATGCCTCTCCCCATCGCCAGTCCTGGGCTGTGCCCTCAGGCCAGTCCTCCTGCTGTGCCCCTTCTGGAGCAGAACAGTGTGGTTTCTGCACCCACAAGCCTGCAGCAACAACCCAGCAGCTTCCGCCTCCCTTTCCGTCTCCCATCCCCAGGCTTGCGCTTTTGAAATAGCCTTTCCTAAACAGCCTGAGCTCTTACCTCTCAAGCACACACTCTGCCCTTTGGAAGTGTATAATTCTGTGGGTTTTTTTAAATACGTTCAGATAATGTGCAGCCACAAACAGTTTTAAGAGCACCTCACTATTTCCACAAGGGAACCCCGTGTCTCCCGCCAACTCCCTCATGTCCCCCAGTCCATTAACAACACCCCCTCCAGTATTCTAGAATCTGCTTTCGTTCCCACAGAGAGCCCCCTCTGGGGATTCATTCCCTGCTAATGAATCACACATCTGCCCCTCGTGCGTGGTTTTTCCGGGGAGTGTCACAATCCCGGTTCACCTTTGCTGGAGCATGTATGAGCGCATCGTTCCTTCCCATGGCCAAGTGACGGTCCCTGTGAGGACATTCTGCTTTGGTTAATCCGCCCTTCCTCAGTTGACAGACATCTGGAGTGTCCCCAGTTTTTGCTGATGGTGAATGATGCCCCTGCAAACATTCGTGGACAGTTTTGAGTGGGCATAATTTTCATTTCTCCTGAGCCATGGAGTGGTTGGGTGAGATGATACGCTTGTATGTAGCTGTCTGGGCAGTTATAAAAAGGCTTTGCACACTGTTGGCACATTGCTCGGTGCCATCAGCAAGGAAGGTCTGGTTTACTATCACCATCACATGGCTTTCCCGTTGCCACCACTGAAGTCTAAGTCATTTGGAGCCATGAGCTCTGTGATGGCTCTGCTTCCTGAATGCTGAATCACTTCCCCTAAGAACCCATGCCACCCTGTGCCTTCCTGTCCTCGGGGACTTTATCACTCCCTTACCAGCCCTTGTTGGAACTCTAAAAGGCAGAACGATGCCCTGTCAGTCATGAGCCACCATGACCCAAACTAGGACTCAGCAACGTCAATATTCTCCACACCTACCCCTCTTTACGTCCTTCTTTCCCAGCATGCACCTTTAGGGCTCAGCCATTACAGGCTCAACAGAGACCACCCAGGCACCACCCAGGAGCAGACCATGCAAGGGTACCTAATGTTTCAAAGGAAATACCTAACCATTGTATGGTTCCAACCATCGTACATAGGATCACCTGGTGTCCCTTAGCCCAGCACACACCTCACCAGGACACTGTTAGACAAATGTCAATCAGTCAGGGATCCTGAACCTTAAAAATTCCTCATCCCAAACTCTGCTATTATAAAAACCCCACCCCAACTGAGCTCAAGAGTCTCTGATTGTGCCAATGTGTTGGGAGCAGTGAGACCCCAGATCCTGAATTTCTTGTAATCAACTTGTTTTCCCCTGATCTGAGTGCCTACAGCTGCTCTGAGCACGAGACCTTCAGGAGTTCCTGATGGCAGGAGAGTGGTTTCTGGTGGGTTTGACTAGGGCATGGCTATCTCTATATAATCTGCCCCTGAACACACTAAAGGGGGCATTCTTGGGGAATTCAAGGATGACCTGTGTCGCTGTGTGTGTGTGTGTGTCTGTGTACTTTAACCCCCAGCCCCTTGCCCGAAGCTCGCGAACTGGGTAATAGCGCACCGAGTGCAGACACGGGGGTGAGGTGTATGGCACCAATGCATTGAATACACAAAGAGTCCGAGTTTGGACTTAAAGAAAGTCTCTTTGCTTTTATATATGGGACTCAGTCTCCTTGTTGGTTTTCAGGGGACTCCGCGATCTGGGCATAACACACCTTCACCTCCAGCCAACACCTGGGCTCCACACTGTGCCCCCAGACACAGAACCCTAAGGAGCTCCTGCTCTGCTTCGCTGTGCCAACCACCCTGCTCCCCAGAGTTAGCATTGGCTTCTCTCATGCTGCTGCGGACTGTTGGTGAGGACACACAGGTAGGTGTGCTCTTCAGGTCACCGTGCTTCATGGTGTGCTCAGACCTAGGGTGCCCCAGGAGACAAAGGCAATTCCCTTCTGTGTCCCCACTCTCTCCTTCCCTCATTTATGAGGCTTCACAAAACCACCCACCAACGACCCTCTCCCTGTTCTCAAATGTCTCATAACCTTTTCCACTCTGGCAACTGCCGTGATGTTGAATACTGTTCCTTGCAGCCATCGTAGCTCAGTTGACATGCCGGGAGCGGCCGGTTCAGTCTCCAGCACTGGAAAAACTGGGCTCAGGTGTGCACAGCTATACCAGCCCTGAGAGGTAGGAGCAGGATGATGAAAAGCTCAGCTTATCCTCTGTACAGCAAGTCCCAGACCCGACTGGGAGGCGTGAGAACACATCTCAGCAACAAACTGTCTTATGGAAGCTTCTCTCCTCCCATGGGTCAGCGTGACAGATCATCTTCTGGGTGGGACTCCATCTCAGGCCCAAGGCAGGTCTGACAGGGACACAAGAATAGTGGAGTGGGAACAGTTGCAGAGTAGTGAGGAAATGGGTCTTATATCTTACCTAAGCTTCTTCTCACATCATGGGCTAGGTTACCGAGGTCCGCCTGGGCACAGGCTTAGCATGGTTACAAAACTGGTAACTCATGGCCCACTCTCCTGCAGGCCCCTCAGAAGACAATGCTACCCACGGCCCTAGCCTGACTTTCACCCAGCTTTGAGTCCCACTACCTCCTTGATTCCAGGCAGTTTTCTTCCTGGTGAGTCACTAGTGTGCCGCATTGACAGTTTGCATGGCTGTGCTCTGCCTGAGTGGACTTGAGAATGCTCCACCTGAGAGTGCTCCACCTGGGTGTGCTCCACCTGGGTGTGCTCCGCCTGAGTGTGTTCTGTATAGGTGTGCTTCCCTGGGTGTGTTCTGCCTGAGTGTGCTCTGTCCAGGTGTGCTCCACCTGAGTGTGCTCCATCTGAGTGTGCTCCGCCTGGGTGTGCTCCGCCTGGGCGTGCTCCGCCTAGGTGTGCTCCGCCTGGGTGCACTCTGTCTGGTCTTGCAGAGGGCCCATCCATCCTCCTTACCATCAGGGTCACCTCTTCAGAGGATTCCCCGAATCCCAGCTGGGCACCACCCACTGGCCTGGCAGGCCCTCCTCCACCAGGCTCTTATCTGACCCTTTGTTTATTCTTTCAGTTCCTCCTCTCCCTCCACAATATGTCCCCTTCTCTCCACTTGTCAGATACCTGCCTCTCCCTTGTGAAATCAATGAAGACATAAAAAAGCTGTTTTTTAAATACTCATGAACCCATCCTGACTTTCCTGTTGGTCCCTGGCAACATCGTTCAATTGCATACCGAGAATTCTGGATCTTTCTCCAGCTCTGGAACCGACACTCTTAAGAACCGACATGCTGCAGTTTGGTCTAATGGAAGCCAGCCTGACAGCCACCTCCTTTATCTGACATGATGGCCTTGCTCTGGCACCTGTTGTCCCAAGCCACCACAGGCTTGGACCTTACACGCTGCCCTCTCTGCTGGCAGCTCCCGTGCAGAAATTCAGTCAGCCTTGCCAATGCAGCCTGTCACCAGCACCTGGGCCCCGGTGCCCTTCCAACTCTGAGCTTCTCTGCATTTTCTGCCCAGAAAAATAAACACATTCCCTAAATAGTAGGTCTTATCTGGCAAGGAGAAAGACTAAGGCACTAATTTACTGCACAAATGTCCCTGAGCCAGGTACTTTATCAGAGCCCCGTGCTGGGCCCTGGGTAAGAAGATGAAGCTTGAGCCAAGCCAGAGCCCTCATGCCCGGCACAATGCCTGGCCTTCAGTGTGAGCCCCTCTAACTTCCTGCCATCCCTGATGAGGGAAACCGGGACTCATCTTCAATGCTCAGAAATCACATCTCTACCAGCAAGACTGTGAGATGGGGGTAATCCTGATTCAATGAACAGCGTAGAAGGCAGGAGGACTTCAGGAAAGGGAGAAGAATGGGCATGGCAGCAGGAAGGTCTCACAGTGACAAGACAGGCCCAGAGAGTGACAGGTTCATGACTCAGCAGTGGGGTGGGGATCAGAGGTGAATAAACAGTACAATGGGGGGCACAGGGTGTCCATGCATTGGCGAGTTTTAAGATTAACCTCGCTCTGCTTTACAGCACTGGTAGGCACAGGCACCAAGGATTCCTTACTCAATATGAGCACTCTACTGTTGCTGTTTACCGTAACGATGATGGTGATGGTGATACAATACGATGATAATAAAGATGATGTAATAGATGATGTTATGATGATCAAGATACTGATGCTGCTACTGATGACGATGATGACATAATGATGATGATGATGATGATGATGATGATGATGATGATGATGATGCCACAGCTAGAGATGCTAATGAGGAGACAGCCACTGCTTGGTGATGACAATGAAGATGAGTATAAGGGTGTGGTGCTGTTGAGGTGGTGATGATCAGATGATAAAGATGTTGCTGATGTGGTAATGTAGATGATGATGACAACGACGATGATGATGACGATGATGATAATGGTGATGATGATGATGGTGACGATGATGACGATGATGATAACAATGATGATGATGATGGTGACGACGACGACGATGACGATGATGATGATGACGACGATGATGATGGTGATGACGATGATGACGATGATGATAATGACAACGATGATGATAGCCAACATTCATGGAGGATGTTCAGAAGGTTCTATCATAACTTCATTTTGCAGATGAGTTTACTAAACATGAGGCTTAAGCAGCAGAACTCAAAGACTCTGGACTCTGTCTCTGGAGAGGTTCTTTATCTGGAAGTATCTCAGGATGGAGTCTCCATTGCTTCTCTTCCTGTCTTACGACAGGAAGTAAAGCATAGCCACAGAGGATTGGACGGCAAGGACCAGGGACTCAAAGACGTGGGTCCCATCACAATGGCCGACTTCTCCGGGGGGTTGTGCAGCCAGTCTTTCACCTACATGTTTCCGTCATGGCTTCAACCATTAACCCCACACTGTGGACACGGCTGTGCTGACTGCCAGGTATAGAAATAACACAGCCTCCTGAAAAGGCCTTCCCAAACCACGTGTGACTGTGAGCCAATACTGAGCCAGTGGTGTGGCCCGGGAACCACATTCCTTCCAGAGAAGTTGGGCAGGAGACTTGTACAGATGACATTTGGGGGGAAATGCAGAGGATGACTCTATCTGTGTACACATCTGTGTGTGTACTCTGTGAGGGTGCAAGCATGCACGATGTGTGTATGTGCCTGTAAGAGTAATGTGAATGTGCATACTTGCACACACATGTGAGTGTGTTCCTCACACAGGTACGTGTACATGCCCACATGCCTCACTGGGAGAAAGGTGAAGTTTTCTGTTTCTCTCGAAGATCAGGAGTTGTAAAGGCACTGGGTCCTGAAGGGACAGTGTCCATCTGTCAACTGTAAGCTGTCCAAGACTGTGAGGGACAGGACAGAAAGGAGGTCAGGGTCACAGAGCCCTCTATGCTGGGATGCGGATTCTGCACCTGACTGAACACAATCACCAAACAGCGCCTTTCTCCATCACAGTGAAAAGACTCTATTTCCCCCGGTTCAGTCATTGTAAAGACTTCAAACATTATAGAGAATTAGCCCTAGTTAGCTGCCATTAGCACATTGAGTGGCCTTTGCTGGATCAACACACTGCAGACAGGTAGGTACCAGTGGGGATGCTCATGACTGGACTGCATTGCTCACAGTACCATTCGCACATCCACAGACAAGCAGAGGTAAACATTTCATGGATAGGTTGATATTCTGTGTACCTGATTCCCCAGCCTCATCCTGACATGAAATCATCTCCATCCCCGATTCCCCAGCTCTGCCATCTGCCCTCTTCGCTGTGGACATTTCTGAGGTCCTTCCTCCACACTGGCTACAGGCGCCCTCTCCTTCTCTCTGGGAGACAAGAGCCCATGATTCTCCTGAACTGTGAGATAAAGGCCTGTCTGCATCTTCCCTGGCACTGCTCCATGAGGAGAAAGCGTCACCCTGGGAGCCAGGGCCTACAAGAGCAAGTGCCTGAAGGACAGACAGTTATTTCCAGTCTGCCTCATGCCCTAAAACCAGCTCCACCTTGATTGCTCTAGCGTCCTCATCTGTAAGTACAGTCTGGAAGCCTGTGACCTCCTTTGGGAGTGAAAGAAAGACAGCTGGAAAGAAATCACTAGCAACCAGCTTCAAAGGAGGCAGGCATATTGCAGCAAATCTCCTCCAGGCAGAACCTCAACAAAGCCTTCCAACCAACCCCCCAAGGCCAGCCTGCTGGAGGCTCTGCTGCTAGCCTCACCTGTGTGGCGCAGTTTTACGCTTGCTGGCAGCCAGCGTGTCTTTCTTCTCCACACTCGAGCAGATGAGAGCCAGGCGGCCCAGCTTTGTATTAAATCATGCGCCCATAAGGACTGCACCTGTGTTTTAGTTGTATTTTCTATTGCTGTGATAAAATACCGTGACCAAAATCCACTCGGGGAAGAAAGGGTTCATGCCGCTTGCCATTCCCCATAGCAGTTGATCCCTGAAGGATGTCGGGGGCAGGAACTCCAGCAGGGCAGGAATGCAGGGCCAGGAACTGAAGCAGAAGCCACAGGGGAGTCTGCTCACTGGTTTGCTGCTCAGCCCACTTTCTTACAACTCTTAGGACAGCCATCAGGTGTGTCACTGCCACAGTGAGCTGGGTGCTCCAGCACCAATCACCAAGCAAGAAAATGCCCCCACCGACTTTTCTGCAAAGCAATCCTGTGGAGGCGTTTTCTCAATTAAGATTTCTTCTTCCCAGATAGCCCAAGCAGAATTCTGTCCATGCTGACACAAAAATTATCTAGCACAATATGTATCTATGGTAAACTCGCCGAGTGGGTGAAGGAACGGATGAGCGGATTGTACTATGAGTTCTGAGGTCTTGTAGAGACAGGATTCCCCATTACATCTGAGGATTCCATAGAGGGGAGAACTAGTGCCTGGCTGCTCTGCTTCCTTGACCTTTCCACTTTCACCCCTCCCCCCCCCCATGATATGTGACACCATTGATATGTGAGACCATTGTATTATTAAGACCAATTCGTGCTACATTGGATTGATGAAGCCTTCAGGTCTCCAAAAACACAAGGCATCACCGACTGCTACACTGCTGGTCTTCCTCAGTCCAGGCACCGTACGAAGTTGCTCAGCTAATAGAAACAGAATTATTTCCATCTTCGCTCCCATATCCAGACCCAGGGAAATGTCTCCTTCCCTCTGAGCTTGTGTTGTGCCCCTGGATCACAGCAGACCTTGAGAAGGAAGCTCCAGCGTCCAGTCTCTTAAGTCTTGTTCTCACTCAGCTGCCATGCTTCAGAGACCCATAAACCACAGGGATTGGGTCCTATCCAAATCCCAGACAAGCTTCTGGCTGGCACTAGCATCGCCAAGGAGGCGTGTGAGAGAGGCCACCACCCTCGCCATTGGGCGGCAAGGGCTGCAAGAGACCCCAAGCCAAAACCATCCAGCTGAGCCCAGCAGATACCTACAGGAGTAGGAGATGGAGACTGAGAAATAATGTGTGGGGTTTTTTTAAGATCATTATTTTTGCCTTACGTTGCTAAGTTTTGGAGTGAATAGATACTCGCAAAAGTAAAGGAACAGGCAGAGGAGTAATACGTGTTGCCGAAACAGAGACAACAGCTGGGCGCCTGTCAGCCTCCCCCTCCATCCTACTTTAGCACAAATGAGCCTCTGCTAAGCAGGGCCACACCACTCCTTCACGTCACTTCGAGTCCTTTGAGAGACAGGCGTCAGGAGGCATCGTCAGCATCCTATGCCAGAGAGAGAAGAGGCGGTGTCATTTAGAGAGTCTAAAATGTCCACTTGCAAGGCACATCCCTGGGGTGATTCATTTCAGCTGCCGACTTGATGAGCTCTAGAAGCTCTGGGAAGATGGGCATGCCTGTTGGGGATTATCTTCACCAGGCTGAGTTCAGAAGACTTGCCCACTGTAGGTGGCACGGCTCCCCGGACTGAGATCTGGACGCATCCTGTAGAAAAGATGAGCTGAGCGCTGACCCTCATCTCCCTTGGCCTGTTGACCATGTGTGCGATGTGACCGACTGCCCTGAACTCCTACTGTAGGATAGAAAGCTATGAGCACATAAACCTTCCTTCCTGGGCTGATCATCAGAGAGTTCTATCACAGCAACAGAAGAAGTCAGACAGTCCCCAAGGCCACTCCCACTTCAGCCTGAGCCCATGCAGTTTGCTCACTAATGTAGCATTTTCTCCCAGGCTCTTCCTTTGTGGATGTAAAACTGTTTGCCCAAAGACCCAATATTTGAGCATGAGCAAGGTTGTTTAATAATTGATCGTTAAATAGCTTCCACGTAGCCTATAAGTCAAAGTGAAACCCAAGATGAGCATATGAATAAATATGGCTGGGGCAATAGCATCACTATGGTAAAGCCCTAATGTCAAACAAGCTAATGCTTGTGTGACGAGAATTTCAGTCACCTCAAAACTTGTTAAAGAGAGTCAGCATGGGGGGAGAGCGTGGTGGCATACATCGGGAATACCAGTTCTCAGACCATAGAAGCAGCTGTGTGAGTGAGGACACAGAGGAGCTCGAGGGCAAGACCAGCCTAGGTTGCAGACACCCATCTCCATAAAGGGTCAGAACATTACAGCCAAGACCCGAGGGCAAACACGAAGGCGTCTCGCTGTGTGGAGTGAAAGCTCTTTGCTGTCAACATGTTCCTCCAGCAGAGTTTTGAGAGAGCGTGTAGACTCTGGACCTTGGGGAGGCTAGCGTCCTTCCTGCTCTGAGGAGGACATTAAACAGGCACAGCCTGTTTTGTGGAAGTTTTCACAGCTACATTAAGGCTCCGTGCGGACCGAGTTCAGCAGTGGCAGAGAACACAGGCACCCCACGGTGGAGAGGAGTAATCAAGACCCTCCGAAGGAGCTCAGAGTATTCCAACTCCTCACATTTACAAAATCAGCCTCAGAAGATCCCACTTGCTCCTTCTCATGTGCGGAATCTAGCCAGCAATGTGTGTGTATACAGACAAACGCACGTGTGGGTACGGTCGAACATGAAGAAGGAAACAAGAGAGGCTAGTTATAAGAGATGGCGGAGGACGTGGTAGCAGACATGGAAGGTGATCCCCCAGCACTTGACCAACTTCCCAGCCACGCAGGACAGCAGACAGTGCTGAAGCAGAACATTGAAGTGTCGACCACTGGCCCATTTCATGGAATGTTTCATGTGTTTGTCCTGATCCAGTGATCAGTATAGGTGTCGATGAAGATGTGTGTGCCTGTTTAACTTGGACTAGCAGTCATTCTGAAAGTCTTCTCAGCACCACTTTCTATTTGAAAACTCTATAAATACCAAAGAATATTAGGCAATTGTGGTACTTTGAAAGAAAATGGTCCCATAGGCTCATAGGGAGTGGCATTTTTCAAAAAGATTAGGATTTGTGGCTTTGTTGAAGTAGTTGTAACCTTATTGGAAGAAGTGTGTCACTGGGGGTGGGTGGGTTTTGAGTTTCAGAAGCTCAAGCCACGCCCGGTGCCTGTGGATCCAGAGGTGGAACCCTTGGCTCCTTCTCCAGCACCATGTCTGCCTGCACACCACCATGCTTTCTGCAGTGACGACAATGGACTAAACCTCTGCACTGTGAGCCAGCCCCAGTTAAATGTTTTCCTTGATAAGAGTTGTTGTGGTCACGGTGTCTCTTCACAGCGATGAACCCCTAACTAAGACGGTGACGCACACTGATGTAATCTGCTGGAGGGAATCCTAAAACAGCGACTCACACTGACGTCATCTGTTGGAGGGAACCCTAAGACAGCGACGCACACTGACGTAATCTGCTAGAGGACTGCAGGTTTCACGAAGCCTCTCGCTGTACTCTGGTAATATTATCCAATCTAAGTGGTTTCTGATACATTTTTTTGATGAACTTAATTTTGAAGAAATTTATATAAACATCATTAAAAGATGGGAGAAAAGGTGGCAAAGGATGCAAAGATGTCCTAGGTGGATCTACAAGATGATGGTAAAGTAGACATCATGTCTGGAAAGTAGCGGAATTGCTGCAGCCATTGAAGCAGAAGATAAAAGACGGGTCTACCACAGACATGGCCCAGCGCGGCCATGGTTCTGGTGAACAAGGCGGCTGCAACAGTTCATCCGCAGCTAAGGATCCGCGGGGAAGAGAAGCGCTCCCTCGGAAAAATAAAAGGGCAGACTTAAGGCAGGGGGAGTCCCCTTGATTGTCTCACCTCTTGTCACCTCTGCTCCATGCTTGTCTAGTCCAAATGCCACTCACCCTAAAGAGAGACAACCTTCTGTGGCTGATAATCAGATGTCCCTCTCAAAGGTGACACACAATGACAGCTCTCAGTCCTCTGCTCTCCACGTGCAAGAAGTCTGTTCCCTGCTGAGACAATGTAGCTGCTCACTCACAGGCAGCTTTTCTTTGATACTTACCTTCAGTTGACTCGGAATTGCCCAAAGCTTGACCAAGTTGTTTCTGGTATGGATGTTAGTGATGGAATGGAATCAGTGCCAATGTCTTTCTGTAAATAAAGCGAAAGTAGGAGACTTCCACGTGTAAGCATAGAAGGATCAGATGGCCCCGAGCACTTTATCTAAACCTCTCCAGCTTGCTCTCTGGTTCATATGACTGTTCTGAGGGCTGCATAGCCATAAAAGAAAAAAAAAAGTGCATGTCTCCAACTGAAAGCAAAGAATGCAAGCAGGCCCCTTGTCAAGAAATGGCGTATGTACTTGATATAAAAGAAGGCGGAAATTAATACCTACTGGCATTTATGAATGCAACCTGCTGCAAAAGTGTAGCCAACAGATGTATCAAATCCACTATGGTCCTCTGGTGAGGCTGCAGGTGTTTAAAAACGAGGAGAAGGCCCGGGGGAGTACACTGCTGGGGTGACATTGACAGGGGACACTGTGAGTGCTTACTCAGGAAGATTACTAAGCAGAACTACGCCCCCCCCCAAAAAAAAACTAACAATATCAGTGAAAATGGAAAATAACAAAACACAATGAAAACCCATTTTCAAACATGAGGAACATAGAACTTGGATGTTCTGATTGTAAAAAACATCCTCCAAGGGGCTGGAGAGATGGCTCAGTGGTTAAGAGCATTGCCTGCTCTTCCAAAGGTCCTGAGTTCAATTCCCAGCAACCACACGGTGGCTCGCAACCATCTGAAATGAGGTCTGGTGCCCTCTTCTGGCCTTCAGGCATGCACACAGACAAAACATTGTATACATAATAAATAAATAAATATCTAAAAAAAAATCCTCCAAGTCCCCAAACAGAAACGTCCACCTAAGATGATTCAAAGGACCCTGCCATGGAAGCAAACTGTAAAAATATTTCAATATTAGCCTCACTCCATTGTTAGAAGTCCTGCACCCAAGACAGCTGTTTTCTGTTACAAGCAGAAGAACGTGAGATGGATTTCCTCAGAGTCTTGACACCTGAGAAGATGAAGATGGCTTTGAACCCACTCCAGGACACCTGAACTCTCTCCATCCTGGAGAGACCACGAAGACCTAGGTTCAAAGCAAGATGGAGATTCTGAAAACAAACAGGTGGATGATAGGATGTGATCGATAGAACTAAAAGACACTTCACCATAGAGGTCACCCAGCAGCTACACTGGACCAGGAGAATACCAAACAGGTGCTTGAAGTTCCAGCTGAACTCCCCCAAGAGGAAACACTTCCAGCATCTCAGAATCAGCAGGGGTTTGTTGATGAAGAGTTGCCAGGAAACGCCAAGGACACTGTACCAGATTCCCCACCAATGCTTCAAAAATGAATCCCTCGGTACAGGTCGTGTTTTCTAGAAACACAAGGATTTTCCAGCCATGGCCTTCCTCACCAACAAGCGTGTGAGAGTGAGAACAGAACAGAACTAACGTGGGATTGTGGTTATGACCCTGGGACACGCCTGATGGGGAAATCCTCTGCAAATGTGGGTTAATAAGTGACGGGAAAAAGTAACATAAGTCCACGCTAACGCCTGCCTACTCATGAGATCAGCGGAGCCGGCCTACATTACAGCCTTCAGGAGCCAGTGGAGTATACCAGCTAGTTCCAATGTCTCCCTTGCTCTTGGAATTCATATTTTATTTCGGATTTTATGTAACTTAGGCTAGAAAGAAAATAAGACTATTTCCATATGCATCAAGTATTGCTTGCTTTTACTGTCATTTAACTTTACATGAATAAAATGGAAATAGATATACTTTGTATAAAAACTACTGTACAATTTATAGCTTGTTTTTTATATGTTAAAGATAAAATTACAACAAATTTGTATGTTCTTTTAAAAATCTTACGACATGTGAGTCTAAGCAAAGTCGGGTATGCACTTTAAGCCATTTATAGCCTAGCCAACGCACTAAGCAAGACGAAAGAACAAGGACTTCCAAATCAGAAAGAAATAATTTCTTTTACTTTTAAAAAATTCACACATATACAAACTGTTAGGGTTGTCAAAACAATTCCATTAACGTTCAGGGCACAAGTCACTTAGAAGTGCTTCTGTCTGGAGCGGCATTAACTCCAAAATGCACCAGGGAGAATTTCTCCCTGTGTGAGGCTGTGCCCACCTTGCCATCTATGTTTGTTTTTATTAAAATGTCCTTATGTGTATAGGTTTTGTATGTATGGGTTTCAAAAATATCTTTTAGACGTACTATAAGGTAATTTACATGGAATTTTTTATATTATCAGATTTGTCATTAATGTTATATTTAACTTTATATATAGCCATCTTACTAAACATGTTCCTTTCCAATAATTTACATGCTTTAATGTTTCCCTGATAATTATATACAAATTAATTCTCTCTTTTAAATTACACACTGATGATTTATTTCCCCTTTAAAAATTCATAAAGAATTGTATACATTGGCTGGGCTGTGGTGGCGCACGCCTTTAATCCTAGCACTCGGGAGGCAGAGGCAGGCGGATCCCTGTGAGTTTGAGGCCAGCCTGGTCTACAAGAGCTAGTTTCGGGACAGGCTTGATAGCTACAGCGAAACCCTATCTCGAAAAAAAAAATGCATACATGAATTCTGTATTCACATCATATTTCACCCCTCTCTTTCCCCTCCAAAGCCTCCTGAATCCCCCACTTCATCTCAAACCCATAATCTCTTCTTCCTTACCATCGTTTCAGACACACAGACACAGACAGACACACATACACACACATCTTGCTGAATCCAGTTAGTGTTCTTCTTGTGTGTGTGTGTGTCTCCAGGACTGGCCACTTGGAATCCAATAACTCATCAGGGGCTCATTCCTGAGGCACACTGACTCTCCTGCTCAGCAGCCATTACCTATCTGCAGGTCTTCGTTAGGGGCGGGGTCTTGTGAGGCCTCCCTCCGACCTGCCAGCCTTGTTGAGGCAGCTCAGATTCTACGGAGGCGGCTGTCGCACCGTGTATAGGAGGAACGACCTCACAGCAGGCATCCCGAGCATCTGGCTCTTAGAGTTTCCTGCCCCGTCTTAGTCAGTGTGCAGGGGTTGCCTTGCAGATGTATCAGCAGGAGGTGAGCACCCACGCTCGGTTCTCCTCTGCATTCTGACCAGTTAGGGCTTTCTGCAATGTCTCTGTTTCAGTCCTGAGCAAGAGCTGCACTTATCTGTGGATATACAGATAAGCATTTACAACACAGAGATGATGATATCGGTTTGGGAAAGTGGCAGTCATAAAATGGGTCATCTTATCTTCCTGCTAATTTTAAAGCAGATGCTTAAACGTTCCGTGACTAGAAATGCCTTCTTAGTATGCTGGCAGAAACTCCTAACAGATGTCCCACCTAACCCAGCCTTTACACCACTGTCAGTAAAACGCCCAAGATAACTACTTTTTTTTTTTTTGTCCCCAGTCCACAGACTTTTTCTGTATGTGTTTTACATCTCTGGAAAAAAGAGACCCAGGATTTTCCATCCTGCGTGCTGTGTGCTTTTGTCTTGCTTCTTCATGTTCCATGAAGCCTGGTGCTAGGGAAATTCCCAGGAATCCACAAGGATGACCCCAGCTAAGACTCCTCGCAATAGAGGATATAATCAGATTGGTGACTACCCTAACTGTCATCAAAGAGCCTACATCTGGTAACTGATGGAAGCAGATGCAGAGATCCACAGCCAAGCACTGGGCTGAGCTCCTGAAGTTCAGTTGAAGAGAGGAAGAAGGGATCATTTGAGCAAGGGAGATCAAGCTCATGACAGGAAGCCACAGAGACAGCTGACCTGAGCTAGTGGGAGCTCACACGGACTCTGGGCTGACAGCTCGGGACCTGCATGGGACCAAACTAGACCCTGTGAATGTGGGTGACAGTTGTGTGGCTTGATCTCTTCGGGGGGTGGGAGGGCTGGCAGTGGGACCTGGACTTATCCTGGGTGCATGAACTGGCTTTTTGGAGCCCATTCCCTATGGTGGGATACCTTGCTTAGCCTTGACACAAGGAGAAAGGGCTTGGTCCTGCCTTGACTTGATATGCCAAGATTTGTTGACTCCCCATGGGAGGCCTTACCATCTCTGAGGAATGGATGGTGGAGTGGGCAAGGGGGAGGTGGAGGGAGTGAGAAAAGGGGAGAGAGGGGGAACTGTTAGTATGGAAAATGAAAATAAAATAAAATAAAGAAAACCCTCTAGTTGCCCAATGAACATTTAAAATTAGTTTCTTCCCAAAGAGATGTTTTAGGTGATAGAAATCATTGTTGTGGCCACTTCCCTGTGTTTTGCCACGGGAGGGTCTGCTTTGGCCATAACTAGTTCAATGACCCTGAGATGACTCTGCCTAGATCCACTTCAGGTTACCCCGCTCATAAGCACCATGGTTAGCAACGCAGTGGTCTTGAGCCTGGCTGAGGAGGAGAACTTCTCCCGATCACCACAGCCTATGTTCCTGACTGCCAAGGCCAGGAGGGCTCTTCCAAACAGTTGTCCCTCGCCACGCAGCTTAAGCTCCAACAATTCTCCTCCACGTCGTTTCTTTATTGAACTGTGAGCTTTTGTCAACGTTCGAGTAGGCCGTGCTTCTTACTAAAGAGCAATCAACTCCCAGGGTAGGGAATCCTTAGGAGGAGGTAGAAGATGAGCTCCAAAGAGCGTCCTGGTGCAGAAACGGCAGAGAGCTGAATCCATGAAGGACGGCATGAGAACTGAGGAGAGCAGAGGCAGTGGAGGGCAGAACGCAGACGGTGGAGCTCACGGAGGGCCAAGAACGCAAGTAAACATCACAGATCACGGAGAGCTAAGGCCATGGAAGAGCGTCTATAGCCCTGGCTGTTGGAAGAGCTCTGGAAAGCCATGCAGTTACCGGCTTCAGCCTGAGGGGGAGCTGTAACACCAATCACTAAGTCTTCATTGTCTTCAGCCCTGGCTATATAGCACCAGCTGCTGGGCGCTGGGCCACAGGCACCTAAACTCTGATGCAGGTCCAACACCCGCAGTCAGAGCGGCTAGTGCTAGGGGCTGCACTCCTCCTAATCGCATTTCCACCCAAGCAGAACACTCAGCTTGTTAGTGACAGTCCCGCCATCTCTCAGCAGTTCCTTAGGCACGGGGTCAGGCCTTCAACACAAGGCCCCTTGGGGGACAGTCAGCACCCATGCAATCCATCACGTGGCATTAGAAACATCCTCTGATGCTTCCAGGTTGAGACGGCTCCAGTTTCATAGCGAACGGCTAATTTTATTAGACCCTTCGGAGATAAGTCTCTTTTCCAAAAATTGTAAAATTTTAGGTGTTCTTATATGAAACCTTGGATCCCTGCATATCAGATATTATCATTTTCTCATACAATGTGGTGCTCCATTTATTCATATCTTGCTAAATCATTGCAGTCATTTTCATAAGTAAGACAAGCATAAAATTGGCTTTTCTGTACTGGCTTTAAGGTCCCTGATCAAGACTGCTCATAAAATGAGCAAGGGTAAGGCCATGCAAAAAAAATATATATATATATATATTATTATTTTTTCTATCTCAGCTTGTCAGTTTCTTCAAATTAGCTTGCTCATCCCACTGAGCAAGATGGGAATAAATCCAAAGTAGGGCCAAGAAGTGTTCTTATATGTATAAACTTATAAGTAGGAACCTGTTTGTGTGGGCTTAGTTATAATTTCTTGCACTCTTTTTAAAATACCTTAGGGTGA
>NW_026067929.1:2275661-2325577 GCF_014885135.2 Alexandromys fortis
GAAAGAGGAGAAAGGGAGAGAATGCAGACAGAGGAAGGGAGGGAGCAAGGAAGGGAGGGAAGGAGGGAGGGGAGGAAGGAGGAAGGAGAGACAGAGAAGGAGGGAAGGAGGGAGGGAAGGAAGGAAGGGGGAAGGAGAGACAGAGAAGGAGGGAAGGAGGGAGGGAAGGAAGGAAGGGGGAAGGAGAGACAGAGAAGGAGGGAAGGAGGGAGGGAAGGAAGGAAGGAAGGAAAGCTTGGAACTGGGACATAGGTCAGTGGTTTAATTCCTAGCAAATGCACGCATGCACACACATACATACACACTCACACACACACATACACACACATTCACTATAAGACACTTAAACCATTGATTGTTGAAGATGTCTGAGCAAATTTAAGTAGTCAGCAGAGTAGGGGCCTGGGCTCCTGATGGAAGAGGCTAGATGGGATGCAGGATGCAGAAAGACCATGTCCCCCAAGGGCCTGGGAGACAACAACAGGCTTACTGAGCCCCACCTTGTGTCATTAGCACATCACCTGGAACAGGCATGCCTGAGATGCTGGCTGAGAGCAGCCAGGCTTTATCCTGGGGCCAGAGGCCTCCCTGCAGTGCTGGTACCAATGCCCTTAGCCTAAGGGATTCCCAGTGGAGCCATTTCCTGTAATATGCTTGCTATCTGTTTTCAGCAGGGCATGCACGTTGCAGCCCCTCCGTTCCAGGCTTTAGCTCTAAGCCAACCTCCCTGTCGCTAGCTCCTTCTAGAGCAGAGGAAGCCAGCTGAGTGCCAGCCTTTGCCCTTCACTGCTTCTGAGAACACCTTACTTTCATGCCGCCCTGACTTCCCCACCCTGAGAGGCCAGAGCAGAAAGCTGCGAACCAAAGGAAAGCCTTCCTCCCTGAAGCTGTTGTTGTCCGGGTGAGTCAATACAGCCGCAGAAAAAGACTAACCTGGTGACATCTGGGACCTGCCTTTGTCCCTTTCACTTTCCTGCTTCCTACCCAGGCCACTCTTAGGCATCACTAGACACATGGTACTTTCTGCAGCGTGTCCAGGGCTGAGCCAGGGTAGCCCCCCATCATCAGCTTCCTATAGGTATAGAACACAATGCTCATTGGCCTCCCTCCTGGAGCTGGGCAGTGACTCCCTAAACAAAACCATCACAGTAAAAGTGTGCCCATACTCTTGGATCTCACGGCAGACCGTGCGAGCACACAGGTTCCCGACGGCCCCCCATCTTGACCCTCCTCATTCATTCCATTGCTCTCAGACCCCCCTTCTTGAGCATGGCCAGCAGTGCATAAACTCTGCAGAGTAAGCTCTCATTTAATTTAAAACATGCTGTTTTCCTTCTGGGATGTTTCCAAGTGCTCAAGAGAAATGAGTTCAAAACAATTACGCTCCCCTCTCTAGGAAATTACAGCGTCTGCTTTCTCGTTCGTTCATGTTTCTGAGAGCCACTCTCCACTCAGAGATCCCACCAGCCACCCCACAGGCCACAGAACTGCCCCCAAGGGAACACCTGAAAAGCCCTTTTATGGCCAGTTCCGATCAGGGACAGGAGGAAACTCTGAGCCTGGCCGCCCCAGCCCAGAACCCCAGGTAACAGGGCAGGGCAGAAAGGAGACATCTGGAGGAAGAGGAGTCGAGTGTTCCAAACAGGGTCTTGTTTTGGAGTCCAGTGTGTGCAACACCGAGTTGTCTATTGCATCCCTTACTCAGCCACAGCTGCTGTGGGTGGGAAGCCGATGGTACTTGCTGGGATCCGCGCACACTGTTAATGACCGTTTCCTCTGGGAGCCAAGTGTCCTCCTGTATTGTTCACCATTGCCATACAAATGCCAAAGACAATAGCAGCAAACAGGAGCATGTCCGTGAGTGTCCACAGCATGGTGCGCAGCAGAGACGGGATGGATAAATACCAGAAGGAAGCAATTCCAACACGTGGGAAGCCCGAGAACATCACACCAAAGTGTGGGGGGGGGAGCCACACACCAAAGTGGGGGGGCACTCAGAAACTAAAGGCTGCTACACGATGCCCCTTAGGGGAGACAACGTCCTCGGGACACGGAGCTGGCTGCCAGGTAGAGGGAGGAGGGTGTGCCCAGAAACAAGAGCATAGAGGAAAGCTGGTGGAGAATAGGAATGAGGGCCAGGGGAGCAGGGAAATGGAGAGGGCTTGGGAAGGAGCCAAGAGGAGGGCCTTGAGCAGAGTGGAGGGAGAGCTTCGGAAGGTGCCATGCAGTCGGGAAATGAGAATGTGGAGACCAAGGCCCGGGGCGAATAGGAAATCGCTGCTTAATAAGCTTACAGTTTCAGTCCGGGATGCTGGAAATTAAAGTCAATTTTATGTTAATGCAATTAATAATATTCATAGTATGCATAATTTACTGCACAATAAACCCCAGACCCCGTAATCTGTCATCTCCCAGTTTCATGGGTTCTGGGACATGGCTTCAGCAGGCTCAAGTGATGGTGTCAGAAACCTGTCTCCTGAATGTTTCACAAAGGCAATATCCACTCCTATCCTCCAGGTTGTTCGGTGGAATTCACTAGGACTGAAAGTCTGGCTGTCTTGTTAGCTCTCATCTAGGACACTCTAAGCTTCCAGGAGCCCAGCAAGCCTTAGTCCTACAGCCCCGCCCCAACCAATGCCTCTTTGCAGGAGGACCCAGGGACCACGAGATCACTAGCCTGTGAGGTCAGCTGTTCGTAAAGTAGGCACAGGCATGAAATCCCTTCTGGTTCTGCCTGATATTCCAGGAACAGTGCGGTAGGGTGGCCTGGTCGGGAGTCATGGGAACCATGTCAGAGTTTTACCTGTGTGTCCAGCCTTTGCTTCTATAGGAACAGCCCCAAGGATTCCAGTTTAACCCAGAAACAAGCGGGTGATGACGGGCAGGCTAACTGACGCCCTTCGGTTGGCTGATAGGACCCTTGTGAGAAAGAAGATTCTACAGCCAGATGTAAAGGGAGAACGGGTCTGTTCTGGAGGTGCAGCCTGCTTTAAAGACCTGGGGAGCCTCCTTGAGAAGCCACAGACAATGGAAAGGTCAGCGTGAATCCTTCCATCTCTCTGGTAAAGAAACCCCTTGTGGCTCTCAATTAAGCAACGCTTCCCAGCTTCATAGCCTGGCTCCAGCTGTTGCCTGGACCTGAAAGCCATAAAACTGGGTCAAGCAAATGATTTCAGGCCTCCAGACGGGAGCTCCTGCTAGTCAGTTGATCTAGAAGCTGCCAGTGCTTTGAGGATGGACCAAGCGAACATTCCCACCATGGCTCCCTGTTGGGAGCAGTGAGACCCCAGATCCTGAATTTCTTGTAATCCCCTGACCTGAGTGCCTACAGCTGCTCTGAGCACGAGACCTTCAGGAGTTCCTGATGGCAGGAGAGTGGTTTCTGGTGGGTTTGGCTGGGGCGTGGCTATCTCTATATAATCTGCCCCTGAACACAATAAAGGGGGCATTCTTGGGAATTCAAGGATGACCCGTGTCGCTGTCTCTCTGTCTGTGTGTGTCTGTGTATTTTAACCTCCAGCTCCCTTGCCCGAAACTCGCGAACTGGGTGCCAGCGCACAGAGCGCAGACACGGGGGCGCGGTGCGCGGCAGCTCCCTGGGAGGGACCTGAGACCCATGCACCCGGCCCTGTCACAGCAGGCTCTACAGAGTGGGCCAGGTCTTCTCAAAGCCACTTGCGTGATCCTGGGTGACGGTCAAGGTGGAGAACCAGATAATCATTTGGGGACTAACTTCTACTCAGAAAGAAACCATCTAAGGTGGTTTCCCTGGAGGAGCAGCCAGCTCATTAGAGCAAGAAGTACAGCCGTTCAGGGAGGGAAAGAAACTAGCTGGGCACAGCTAGGGCAGAAACCGCTCATTTCAGGACACCCGGGCTCAGCTGATGAGCGCTTACAGAGTGTGTCCTCAGGTACCAGCTGCTGGAGGCACAGCCAGCTGCACACGAGATGGACGGGGATCCTGACTCCAGAAGGCTGCAGTCTGGAAATGACTGGGTGACAGACCCGTCAAGTGCTAAGGGCCTGGAAGTTTTACATGGAGCCTAACTACCATTTTGTACTCCTTTTAAGTAAGAAGATCACATCATGGTTGTGCTAAGGCAAAATGTTTCTTTACCTCCTTTGCTCCTGGAAACTTATCAAATGATAGAATGGTGTGTGTGTGTGTGTGTGTGTGTGTGTGTGTGTGTGTATTGAGGCTTCACGTTACACCATTAACATCAGTTAGCCAATGTATCTGTGCGCACAGACCATTGTGAAATCCAGGACCCACTGAAGCCCGGCCTCCCTGCAGATGGGTTCTTATGGGGAGCAGTGCCACCAGGGCTAAGCCAGGACCCATGTGCAGTGCTCAGTAGAACCTGTCACATAGAGTGTGGGAAATCGGTGCACATTTAGAGAACTGAAATGGACCAATAGGAACGCTCTCATCTATCTATCTATCTATCTATCTATCTATCTATCTATCTATCTATCTATCTATCATCTATCTCTCCCACTAAGTCGGGACCAATAGGAGTGCTCTCTTCTCTCTCACTAAGCTGGGACTAATAGGAACGCTCTCTTCTACCCCCCCCCCCATAAGTCGGGACCAATAGGAGCGCTCTCTTCTCTCTCACTAAGTTGGGACCAATAGGGACGCTCTCTTCTCTCCCACTAAGTCGGGACCAATAGGAGCGCTCTCCTCTCTCCCATTACACCCAGTCAGGCTCCTGTGGAAGCTTTCCGGACTCGAGGGAGCAAGAGCATATTGAAAAGGTGAAAAGAGCACCCTAACACAAGAAGGAGCAGGCGGCAAGGATCCCAGGCAGTGGTGGTTGGAAACGATGGCTTTCTACCGTGGCAGCAAGGGGTGGGCCGTGCCAGACACTGAGAGAGGTCCAGAGTGGGATCTGCACACGTGGAGAAGGAGCCTGCTTCCCAGTCTTCCTGAGCAGACGACGTGACGCCAGCACACAGGCGTGTGTATCAGAGGGAGAGAGGACGGGAAAGGACAGAGGGGAAAGGATAGTAAGGAGGTGTGGAAAAGTCCTGGAACCTCGCTCTACACTTACCTGTGTCAGGAGGCTCACAAATGCCCGACTCCACATCCGGGGATCTGACACTTTGTCCTTGCCAGCACTGACATCTCGGGCACAAACCTACACTCGGACACACGTGCATATACACACGTGTATATTATTTAAAGTTAAAAAATAATAAAACTTCATGATATGTACCATGTTGGAACATGAAGTTAATCTGAATCTATGTTCCTGGGCCATGGGCACTCACGTGTGTCTCCAGCTACGTTGTCTCTCCTTTCAAGTGGGAGGCGTGCCGTTGACAGGAAGTTGCAGCGACTTCTCCGCAGACCTTCAGAGGAGGACTGGAAACTTCTGAGATTCGGACTAATGAGCTGCAGTCCTGGAGACACGAGGCTCAGAGCAGTTTTGGAGAACGCAGAGCAGAAGATTGAAGAGACATAGCATAGCAACCGGACCCTGAAGTCCCACGTGGCATTTCCAGACTCTAAGGGTGTGTCGTGCAGTCAAGCTTCCTGACTTCCCAAGGCAAGTCTCAGACCTCTCCACAAGGGGGCACCAGAGCCCACATATCACACGGACAGTCCGAGCGTGGTCCTGAGATGGGACTGGGATGGTGGCCTAGTGCTGGTTAGCTTGGAGGGGCTGAACTACATTTCCCAGGGGCCCCTTTCCCAAGTGTTCGGGTAACGTGGGTGGTGTGGCGCGTCCTCTTTTGAGCAGCACCTGCGCTCCTTAGGTCGTCTTGCTCTAGGTTTACAGGTTGCTTTAGTTAGTGAGATCACCGCAGCCCGGTCTTGATGCATAGGGCTTCGGCTCCCACAGGTTGTCCTCCAACCTGACTCTGGCTTAGGCTCCTTAGCACACTACATGCCACACTACAGGCCTTCCTCGTTTCTCAAGAAGTTCACGGGCAGATGCGGCCTGCTGCGCTTGGTCTCCACTTAGCCTTGCCCACCTGTACCCCTCACCTCCGCGTCCACAAGGGTCTCCCGGCAGGCTAGCCCTTGCGATGCCTATGTTCTTGTCTAGCCTCCCACTGCTCACAGGGTCCCTCCTGAAAGATGACCTTGGCACCCCAAAACTTATCCCCACGCTCTTGCCAAAAACATGGGTGTGGCCCTGCTGACCTCAGGCTCCAGATTAGTGAGGGCTGCCTGCTTCTGTTCACCTTAGCAACCCGCCTCCTGGCATGGACTGATTTCTCTCCTGAGCACATTGAATTAGGGACTGAGTAGGTGTTGGCTAGGTTCTGCTGCAGTCCTTTATGGACTTGTGTGGAGTCTGAATTTAATTGACTCCCATAGTATCCTAGGGAGGGTCATGAATAGGAGGTGTGGCTTTGTTGGAGTGGGTGTGGCCTTGTTGGAGGAAGTGTGTCACTGTGGAGGTGGGCTTTAAGGTTTCCTATGCTCAGGATACCGCCCAGTGTCACAGTTGACTTCCTGTTGACTGCAAGATGTAGGACTCTCAGCTCCAACACCACATCTGCCTGCACACTGCCATGCTCCCTGCCATGATGATAATGGACTGAACCTCTGAAACTGTGAGCGGGCTCCAGGCATGGAACTCAGGCCAGAACATTTTACCTGCCGAGTCTCTCACCACCTTACTATCAATTAATTTCTCTTACTTTCCAAGGTTTGCATCGTTTCAACTACACTGACATGGGACAGAATGAGAACGTGGATGAGACACTTTCTTCTTGGACTCGGCACCCCACACTCGCAGTCCTCTCCCGACAGCCAGTATGTGTCCTGAGGGGACACGGGGTGAGAGCCAGGCTGGTGGCTCTGTGCCCTTCCACACCTGCTTTCTTTGCACACGCTGATGCATACTAGACACACGCCAGCAAACACGGCCGCCGACTCTCGCGCCTGCCGAGTTTTGTTCCTGTGGACATCCCACAGTTGACCCAATTGTTCTAAATGGCCAGTGCTGTGGCTGCCTTCACATTAACACTATAGCGGCTCACTGGGAGAGTTTGTCCCCTCTCCTACCAAGCTATGCAGTCGAAATTCCTCCAAGTCCATTTCCTAAATCAAAGGGTTTGAGCGCTTTTTATTTGGCAGCATTGATAAAGCTGCCATCCATACAGGTTTAATTAACATGCACTTGGCCCATACGGTATGACAGGAACGAAAACTAATTGCTTGGATTTGCATTTCCTAATGAGGTCGGGCATATTTTCACATGTTTATTGGCTGCTAGTATTTATCTATCTTGCCAATTTCTCTCTTTGGTGACCTTTTCTTGTTTGATTTGGAGGCATTCTGTATTTATTAAAAAAATTAGCCCTTTGATTCATCATGCTTTGTAATTTGTCATTATCTTATGCTGCTTTGCTTGTGGGATTTTTTATGTAATTGAACTTGTGTATATCTTTCCTTTCATGTTTCTGGGACTTGGGTCATATTTTAAAAGATCTTCCCCACTCCAACACTGTAAAAACGGCAGGCTAATTCACAACCCCAAGACACAGTGTAGGAAACCCACTGTAGCTCACCTCCAGTGCTGTAGAAACCAGCAGCGAATTCGCGCTCCTCCCGAGATGTGGCGTAGGAAACCCAAATACTGCAGCTCACCTGCTTTGCACCTGACAGCTGATCTCAACCGTCAGCTTCACGAGACCGAGAATTGCCCAGAATATGGTCCTCTGGGCGTGCCTGAGGGGAGATTCTCTCAGGTTAACTGAGTCCAGGGCTCTGTTGAACTGTGACAGCCCATCTGAGCGACCTTCACTGTCCCAGCTTCTCATCCAACTGCCTCCCTGGCTGCAAGTCTCAGCACTGATCCTTGGGGGCTCTGGCTTGGAGTCACCAAATGATTTATCAGATGGATTATTAAATGAAGTTCATATGGGCAGCAAAGGCAAGGCAGGACTTGCCAACGGGACCGATTACCTGAGTTTGATCCTTGGAACCCACAAGATAGAGAACTGGCCCCTTCCAAGCCCTTGGACTCTCCACACACAAGCCACAGCGTACGTGCACCCACACAGAGACATAAACAAACATAAGGAGATTTGGAGGTCCCCCTCCCACAAACAAGTGTGAAAATTAGGAAGTGTAGGCAACACAGAGCTGCAGGTGGTCACGGTATGTTCAGTGATAGGGAGCGAATTGTGTCAGGTCAGATGGCGGATCAGCACACTATGGACTTCCACGGTTTAGAACCGGCTCAAGTATTCAGAGATCTTGTTATTGGGGAATATCCGTTTTTACCAGAATCTGGATAAACAGATCATTTGACTTGGAAAAGAAAAAAAAAGCCATCATTCTGATACAAGGTTTAAAAATTACCCAAAGAGAACACAAACCTACGTCAGTTCTTGGTACATGACTACTTCTCATATAGGCCGATGGGTGCCAGAATCTTTAGTTCTGAGAATGGGGAGGGTAAGTGTCAGAACTGGTGTGTGGAATGAGCAAACAGCCACTACGGATTTTCCAGGAGCCCAGATGTGTCCTCAGATATCCCTTCTCGGAACCACAGAGAAATGGCAGCTGTGACGAGAGACACACAACACTGTGTGGCCGAGACTGCGGCTTTGACCCAGTACTTGGCTAAGCTAGTGGCTAGGTACCAAAGGCTCCACACAACGCAAGCTTTTACCCCCGTCCTCCTTAGTTCCTCCTCTTCAGGGGTTGTTCACTAGCTAAAACGGGAGCGGTGATCACCAGTCAAGCCCAAATCGGCGTCCAGCTGGAGACAGCCACATGGGGCTGTGCTGTCTGCTGGGATGGCAACACGACCATTTAGGGGTGTCAAACAGTCAGCAAGCTACGGGTTTCACTACACGACCCCAGAATTCAGTGATCTGAAGTATTACTTCCACCTCAGGGGATCCAGAGAGCCCAAACACTCCATAAACCTTCTGCTCACAGGTTTGGTGGCAGGATCTGGTTCCCCATGTGGTGAGCCTGAGTCTCTGTTCTTAGGGAAGAAAGGCCGGGCACAGGCTAGCCCTTAGCTGGCTTTTGGCCACTTGGATTCACAGTGCTTCTCTCCTTCCCCCATGGGAACCTAGAGTTTGAGATGTGCCAGACAGAAGGCACCTCTGTGACCCCAAGAAAAACCTGGGGTTGAGATTAGCTGAACCTCTCTGGAAGACCATGCTGCTTACCTGGATGAGATCAAGCCTGTGCTGACTCCTCTGGGGGATGCTTGGAAGCAGGTTTCTTCTAGATATTTCTATGTGTGGACTGTGTCCTGCTAGTTTTATGTCAACTTTGCATAAGCTAGAGTCATCTGAAAGAAAGGAACCTCAACTGAGACAATGCCTCTGTGAGGTGGGGCCGTAGGCAACCCTGTGCACTTTCTTACTTATGACAGATGGTGGGGAGCCCAGCCCATGGTGGGTGGGGACACCCCTGGGCTGCTGGTCCTGGGTTTGAGAAGAAAGCAGGCTGAGCAAGCCAGTGAGTGTTGAATGAGGTTTTCTGTCCTGCCTAGTCCTTGTTCTGCCCTGTTCCCATAGTTGTTAAGTCCCAAAGAAATCACACAAAGGTCTACATTAATTATAAACTGATTGGCCCATTAGCTCAGGCTTCTTATTGACTCTTTAACTTATATACTACTCTCTTTTTTTTATTTTAAGGACTTTAACCTTTTTCTTTATTCTCCCAAGCCTGCAATATATATTTAACACACTGTAAAACATTTAGAAGTTTTGCCTTTGAGTCTCTCTTTACTGTACATCTCTCTCTTTTTTGACCACATGAGTCTTTTATTTGCTAAGCAATATGGGTAGGATTAAAGTCGTGACTTTGATGGCTAGATCCAGCTCATTTCTTAGCTTTCTGAGATTCCAGCCTCATGGCGGAGGTACCGGACAGAGCCATGTTTTTACCACAGCTCTGTGGCATTTCAAGGTCCCTGCCACCACCAGAAAGCATGCGATCAGCTTTTCATCAACACCATTCAAGTATTTCATAGCAGGACCTCTTAAAAGAGCTGCAAGGTTTTACAGCTAAAGCTGAGTCAGGAAGCCTCTCTTAAATGAGACTCATTTGCCTATCTAGCAAACAGAGCCTACATGAGAAAATGCTGCTATCAATAAGCTGTGCTCAACTTTTTTTTTTTTTTTTTTTTTTTTGGATTTTTGAGACAGGAGACGTAGTTTTTGGTTCCTGTCCTGGAACTAGCTCTTGTAGACCAGGCTGGCCTCGAACTCACAGAGATCCACCTGCCTCTGCTTCCCGAGTGCTGGGATTAAAGGTGTGCGCCACCACCGCCCGGCAACTCATTTTTTTTTTTTTTTTTTTTTGGTCTGGAATAACTTCCCAAGCTCTGTCAGGCTTTATGTGGATGCAGTCGTCCACAGGTTGAGCACCATTTGTTGACTGAGGTTTTCTGTCCTGCCCAGTTCCGACAGTCGTTAAGTCCCAAAGAAGTCACACAGAGGTCTACATTAGTTATAAACTGATAGGCCCATTAGCTCAGGCTTCTTATTAACTCTTATAACTTATATTAACCCATTATTCTGATCTATGTTAGCCACATGGCTTGGTACCTTTTTCAGTGAGGCAGTCACATCTTCCTTCTTCTGTGTCTGGGCAAGGACTGCGGAGGAATGGGCTTCCTCCTTCCCAGAATTCTCCTGTTCTCCTTTGACCTGCCTCTACTTCCTGTCTGGTTGTCCCACCTATACTTCCTGCATGGATACTGGCCAATCAGCATTTATTTAAAATATAATTGACAGGATACAGACCATGGTCCCACACCAAGCAAGCAGCACCCCTCCATGGTCTCTACATCAACTCCTGCCTTTAGGTTCCTCTCCTGTTTGAGTTCCCATCCTGTCTTCGCTCATTGATGGACTGTTGTTTCCTGGGCTGTAAACTGAAATAAACTCTTTCCTGATCACAATAGTACCCTCACTAGTCCTCACTGATGCCTTCCTACGTTTCCTACAGTAACAGAGAAAAACTGTGAGAATGGCCATGCTGAATCCCGGGAGTCCTGGGGGGCCTGACAGAGCTACAGTATAATCAGGAAGATCGCAGCCAGCCTTCTACAGCTTAGTTGCCATCATTCCAGAAACTACAGACAAGTCACTATGTGTGGAATCTCCCCAAGCAAGATACGAGAATCCACAAGGGCACGGATTCTCAAGTGGGAAGTCACTTGGTGGTGATGGCCAGAGTCAGCACAAGCCACAGACCTCATGTGGCAAAGCCTTCCACCAAGAGGGCTGACAAGATGGGCAATGCTCCCTTTACTCCGAGTGCCGAGGGGTCCTCACCCACCAGTGTGCAGCAGTGCAGACATTCCAAGGCTGATGGAAGGCAGTGAGCCTTCCGCCCTGGACTCTCCTACGTACGGCTTCTCCTATGCTCCTATTCACCTTAAATCTCCATGGTTCAGTATAGCTCCCTCCTGAGTCCAGCCAGTATTGTCAGTTTCTGTATTCTTCCAGTGTTGTGAACTCAAGACACACGCTCACAACACATGGTCACGTCTGTACAAATGGCAGCGTCTCACTTTTCTGCTCAGGTCACATGCTGACACAGGTCCTTCTGCTGTCACAATGTGTCAGTGCCTTTGCAGGCACATGTTTAACACCCCTGCTCTGATACATTGTCAGAGGTAACATTATTTATACTCATCCCCTATGTCCCATAATTTCCAAAGTTCAAAGAAAACAAAGGTTCTGGGGTTTTCCCTAGATTTTGCTTTTTTTTCTTCTTTTTTTTATTTCTTTATTCATTAATTAAAGATTTCTGTCTCTTCCCCACCACCGCCTCCCCTTTCCCTTCCCCTCCCCCAATCAAGTCCCCCTCCCTCGTCAGCCCAAAGAGCAATCAGGGTTCCCTGCCCTGTGGGAAGTCCAGGGACCACCCACCTCCATCCAGGTCTAGTAAGGTGAGCAACCAAACTGCCTAGGCTCCCACAAAACCAATAGGTGTAGTAGGATCAAAAACCCATTGCCATTGTTCTTGGGGGTAGATTTTGCTTTTATTTTTATTTTTGTGCATGTGTATGTATGAGCAAGTACATGCAGAAGCCAGAAGAAGGTGGGTACATGACTTGGAGCTAGAGTTACAGGCAGTTTTGAGCCATCCAACACAGGTGCTGGGAACTGAGGTCCTTTGCAAGATCAGCAAGTGCTGTGAGCTCCTGAGCCATCTCTCCAGCCCCAGAAGTCAGTGTTTAGTTCAGAGTCTTTCTTTGACTCTCCCCACAGAGACAACTGCTCCTTTACACATGCTCCACTTAGCATATGAAGCAGCTCCACTGTCTCAGCGACCACTCAGGAAACACAGAATACAAAACTGCTCTGTGCAAGGCCAGGAGACCCTTCAGAAAGACGTCTTTACTTCCGTAATTCACTTTTTGGGAATCACACCCCTCACCTTGCTGATGTTAAGAGGAAAGCACACTTCGCCATAAGCATTGGCAGGAACCACCTTAACTACGCGGAGACACAAGGCAAAAGCATGAATCCGAGTGGCTCCACACCTGTGTGGCACCCAGGATTGCCAGCTGGCCTGCACTCAGGGGAAGGGTTTGAGCAGTTTCTTCTAAGAGGCTCTCTCGATGAAGGGACCCATTGATGCGCGTAAGCCAGAACTTGGGAAGCTGAAGCAGGAGGTTCTCAAGTGCAGGATGCCTGAACTACAGAACAAAACCAAATCGTGTTATGGGATATTTGTGCACTATGTGAAAATGTATTGCCGTGGTTGGTGTAATAAAAAGCTGAACAGCCAATAGGCAGGAGGAACAGGCGGGACTCCCAGGCAGTGTTGGGGGCTGCAGACCCCTGGCCCCTTGGCCAGCTGGAGTGAATGGAGCAAAACAACTTGTTTTCGTATGTCTGCAGCTGCTCTGGGCATGAGGCCCTCATGAGTTCCTGATGGCAGGGGAGTGGTTTCTGGTGGGTTGTGGCTATCAGTTAAGGATCCCTATATAAGATTCCCTGGAGTACAATAAAGTTGGCATTCTTCTATCAAGGATGACCCGTGTTCCTGTGTCTCTGTGTGTTTTTAAATCCCCAGCCTAGTTCCTGGCTCACGTCCAGTCCTGTAGTGTAGGCACTACACGACAGGAAGTTTGAATCTAGGCACACAGGCGACACCAGCAGGACTCTAGTCAGACATGCAGGACCCGTCAGAGGTCACTGAACCACACGACACAACACACATCAGAAATGAATGGGTTAAAGTTAAAAGAGCTAGGGGCACAAGCCTAAGCTAAGGCCAAGCTTTCATAATTAGTAACAAATAATCTGTGTCATTTGGGAGCTGGCTGGCGGGATAGGAAAAGACTCAAAAACAGTCTTGAAAGTCCTCCCCTTAAAACCACATCTGAGTGGGGAAGCATGGCCGGCAGGGAACTTGGACGAGCAAAGCTGAGACCACATAAGGAGACAGAAAACCAACAGGGACAGGAGCCCCAGCTGCACCGCCTGTCTGAACATCCTACAATCCCACTAACCCACACCTG
This sequence comes from Alexandromys fortis, assembly GCF_014885135.2. NCBI lineage: Eukaryota > Metazoa > Chordata > Mammalia > Rodentia > Cricetidae > Alexandromys > Alexandromys fortis. Next base: position 2,289,134 of record NW_026067929.1, read on the forward strand.
TAGGAGGCAGCCTGGGCGGCACTGGTTGAGGTCACCGTGCCATTTAGCAGTCAGGTTTTTCCAGTGGTTTCGGCTTAGTGGTCTTCTCAAGGTTATGCTCAAAAATAAGACCTAAGGAGCCCCACTGTTGCTAAAATTCCTCTTGCGGGGCAAGGAATATAAGCAAAGTCTACCCCTCCTAAGAGTCCAACAAGCTTCACCAAAACTCCACGATGCTACCAAGGCTCATTCTGGGCAACCAGCGAGTTTACAGGGCTTACTTATAGAGCGGGTGAGGGAGGGCTGTTAACAGTGCCATGGGTGCCCCTCTCCCTAAAGGACAGTCAAGTAAGTCTTCGACAGCAGATGGCTTTCCCACAGCCACTTAGATGGAGCCTCCACCCTAGTTGTCTTCAGCCTATGTTTTCTAGCCCCTCTCCAAGGTGGAGTCACAACATGTGGTATGGTGTAGCTGGACTTCAGGAGATGGGCCTGTGACCCTCCCTAGGGGATGTCAACAGCCACAAGCTGGGATGACCTGTGAGCAGGTGCAGCTGAACTCCCAGAGGTGTTGTTTGGCTCAGAAGACAGTTCAGCAAGCAAGACCCCAAACTATAACTGATGCTCACCAGTACAGACCAAGTACATCACATCTACAGGAAAGAAAACGCTACTCCAAGAACACTGCCCGGACAATCCGCGTGAGAGCAAACGCTGCGGACAGGGCAGTGTCGAGAAGGCCGAGGAGACAGAGACATAAGCAGGTGCCATGTCTGCCCTGCATATGTGTGTGCAATAAGGGGTTAGCAGTCACTTCTGAGCGTGAGGCTGGCAGGGAAGGCTGCTCCGGGAAGTCAGGGGAGGAGACACAGTACAGTTCCACCCTGCTCTACCTCGCCATTCTTCAATGCTGAAACCGGCAGTGGCTCAACCAGCATGAGGTTGGTTCTGTGCCAGAACCAGGCCAAGGACCAGTCCCTAGTCCAGTCTGTAGTATCTCACTGAAGGGGAAGCTGCTCAGGACACAGAGGCCGACAACTCCGCAGTAGCCCTGCTTCTGGCCTACACCAGAGGCAAGGTTTTCCTCCTCAATTAGCCAACTAAGAGCAAATCAAAGTCATACGGTTGGGTTTTTTTTTTAAATCTTAATAGCTCTTTATTATCATAATAGCTCATATTTCATGACCCAAGTAATTGCAACCCCACTTAAAGCACCTGCTGGGTGAGCACAGAACTGTCCCCAAAGCTGCCGCCATGATTCTCTAGTCTTCACTCTGGGATCGCTTACTTCGCCCTTCAATGCAAAGGCACAGAAGTCACCTGAGGCCTCAGGTGTCAGCATCACCGCATGGCGCACCAATGTGCAGTCCAAACATTATTAAAGCAAAGAGCTGTTTCCCAGAGTTGTAGTTTTTACTATAAATAATTTTAAAAAGACTAGGCCAACATTGGCCCAACAAGAGACCTGAACTTCTGCAAAGGCTATTTTGCTTTAGCCTTTAGTAGCAGAAACATGGATCCAATCTGTCGAAGCGACTCCTAAATGCTAGAAAATACAGCTCCCCGACTGCCGCCACCCACCCACGTACAGGCCCTATCAATGCACTCCGCAGCTAAGGATGTTCTGGATTTCGTCTACAACAGCCAGTTCAGCATGTGGAGATGTCTTCACCGGGATGGTTCAGCTGCAGCTGGGTCACAGCCAGTGATGCCGTCTGAGATGCAGGCCTCTTGTGCTGTCTGCTCGGCACCCTCATCATTTTCGGGCTGCTCTGGGCTGTCTACACTCTCATTGTTAAGAATGACCCCATCTTTTTTCTTTTCTCCCGATACCTCCAGGCCCATCATCCTGAGATAATGAAGACGCTCATTCTTAGGCACAAAAGTTCGAATAGAAGCCTTTCCCCGCCACCCACACAGCACAATGGGGCATTGGAGGGCATCTGGATTCCTGTCAACAAAGAAGGCTACATGTAAGCATTGAGCATCCTGTTAGCTACATTTAGTGATACTGGCATGCAACCTTAAAAAAAAAAAAAAAAGCTGTACCCAAAGGCCAGGCCCCAATGCTGTAGTCTGGTACCCTCCTGCCCTAGCTTTCAAGTGTTGGGGTTACACCACGAGCTACCATGTCAGGCTACTTATCCAATAGTGAGGCATACACACTTACGTAGAATCCGGTTCATACTTCAGCACAACACTTCCCTTTGCTGTGGGAAAAGAGAAAACAGACACTCGTGCCAAGGTTTTCACTCCTGGCCACAACCAAAGCTCAGTGTTGTTTTCAAGAGGATGACAACTCTCAGGGGCAGGAGACTGAGAGCTAACTACTGGCCAATTCTCAACACTCAAGGTTAAATATAATAAAGCTCCAACTCCTACACCAAGCCCAAAATAATCTCACAGTTACCATGTCCTATCTCTCATCACCTCAGAGAAGAATGAGGGCCAGCAAGATGGCTCAGCTGGAGAAAGAGCTTGCTGTCTAAACCTCAAGACTGGAGTCTGCTCCCAGACCCCATGAGGAAGAAAGCTGTTCCTACAGGTTGTCTTCTGACCTCTCCATGCAGAGCATGGCACAGGTATGTCCACACACCAACCAAAGACGAAAAATAAACCTTCATGGAATTACAAAAAAAATCAAGTTCCTGCTTCGTTTTAAATAATCTCTCCTTTGAACTGTGATTCTGCTGAGGAGATGGAGTAGGAGATAAGAGCTTACAGAACTCTGCATGCCTGTGGCTCACACAGGACAGGACAAGGTCAAACAAACCCAGGACCATGCAGCTGCAGCGTGAGCTGTCTGTACACACCAACACACACTTGTCACAAGAATGCAAACAAAGAAAAGAAGGACCTGGTGAAGACGTCACCACTGTGACCTAGTAACCTAACGTGGATGCTTAGGAGATGTGAGGGAAAAGTGCAACCAAGACCATGGGTCTCATGGAACTAAAACAGGGGAACCTGAACTCCAGAGGCCCACAAGATTGGGAGAAGAGTCAGACGTGGGCCTCATGACCAGGACCCCAGGCAATAATCCTGCAAGGTGCAGCCAAACAGGGCTCAAGAAGCCAGGCCAAGTGTTTTATAAACTCGGGGTGCTGCCTAGTAGCAGTACGGGTTCCACAGGGACAAAGGAAAAGAACCCTCAAAAAAGGATCAAGTCTTTCATATGAAATGGCAAGGGTTTGCACAGCGCCCACTTACAGCCTCTGCAATGTTATCTGTAAGTCACAAAATTCCCTCCGGAGTCAATGTCCTACCACAACTCTTACTCATAGCTTGCTGTGCAGCCCAGGATGACCTTGAATATCTGATCTTCCTGACTCACGTCCTGAGTGCTGGGACAACAGGCAGGCTCAGTTTATGGGGCTCTGAGCTTGCTAATGGAAGACCCCTGTCAACTGAGCACATCCCCAGCCAGACATGACTTTTTTTTCTCTCAAATATTTTCAATCCATGACTGGTTGAATTTGAGGATGTGGAACCCATACAGAGGAGTGCCCACACTAGTACATGTGACTGAGAAAGGTTCCCTAGAAGTAGAAACGCCTGTTACAGGCTCATGAAACCTCTAGAACCCTGTACTCACCCAAGTCCTTGACTTGACTGTAGGCCTCACTGCTGAGTTTTCTGAAGAATGGGTTCTCCTGGGTCAACAGTGTCTTCACATCTTCCATTGACACAGTGATGATTCTTGAATTAATAAATGGATACAATGTATATATCCCCTGAAAGAAAAGAGAAAGGGCACTGGGATCCCATGGGTAATGGAATTAATAAATGGATACAATGTATATATCCCCTGTAAGAGTAGAGAAAGGGCACTGGGATCCCATGGGTACATTTACTGAAGGGCTTTCCTGTAGGACTCAGGGCTTGACTAAGTTCTTCCCCTGGGTCAAGGCCCTGGAAGAACTCAAGGATGGCTTAGGTGGCCTGGTGAGCTCTAGCAAGCCATCAAGTACTCAAGTCCAGTGGCATGCATGACGTAAGGCCTCTCTCGGCTGTCTCAGCACCATGGCTAGGACTTTCCATTTCCAAATTACCTCCTGTGCCAAACGGAACGCACAGTCAAACTCTTCACCACTGTTATTTCGACACCAGACTTTTATCCCAGTGTTAATGACCTGTAATTTAAAAATGAGAAGAAACAGGAACTAAGGACAATTGTTTACTACAGCCCCTTCCACTGTGGGGTAAGGGCTGCCTGACAGCAGTTTTGGAAAGGGATGGGAAGAGAAGCAGCTCTTTCTGAAATTGGTATACAAGAATCAACTCATAGTTCCAACCACTTCTATGTCCACAGCTCATGACAACACCTAAAGTTCAACAATCAAGCACAAGAATAAGTTGCACACATCTCAGTATGCACCAAGACAGAGGCTCTTTACGTCACTGCCTTGATAGTCCAGCAGACTGAACAAGGCAGTTCGTTCACTCTGTAGGAAGCACAGCCACCAGGCTGGAAAACCAAAGGACAACTGTCTCGGGAGAAAACAAAATGTGGGCAGCAGAACCTACTCTTCCTAAGTGAAAGCAGTGTGGGTATGCAAGGCCCTGCTCAGCTCCGCCAGCCCCACCTTCATCTTCTCACTGTTGTTCAGCAGCACATTCCGCAGCTCCTTGGAGACCATGTAAAGCTGCCGCTTCTTCCCTTCTGTAGTTCGGGTCAACAAATTCATCCTCGGGAATGAAGGGTCCAAGGCATAAAACTTCCTGTCAACACAGTGGAGCTGCTTACACGGACAGCCCACGGCCGACCGTCTACGAACCTCACAGCACCCAGGAGAACCTAACTTCCAGACTGTGCCTCTCGTCTCAAAACAGAAGCAGGATGTGCCTGCAGGACAGCCAGGCCAGCGGCTGTTCCAAGAGCAGCGCTTACCAGCTGGAGCCCAAACTCCCACACTGGGCCAAACACTAACATTTTTACAATGCACGCTTTTCTGTGTTCCCTATGCAGGGTAATTCCACTGCTACCCAGACCTACTCTCCTCAATTTCCTAAGTAAGAGGAGACTGGGAACCTTGGCCGCTGCTCCTCAACTGGGCGAGAAGAACCCACACGGGGTCCCAGCTGACACCCCAGCTGCTAAGGCTAGTACTTCTCCAGTACTGCCCAGGTCTCAGGCAAGGTAAAGAGGGAGAATCTAACTACAAAACACCAGCTGGATGTGACTGGTAATGTATTTGCTTTGCTACAACAAACTTTCTAAAGCAGGATTCAAATGTCAGGATCCTTACTCAATAGGCGGGAACAAAGGGTCATCTTCAGGAATGAAGACAAATGGATCTTCTTTAAATCCAAACAATTTCATTTTCTTTGAAGGAGGAGGCCTAGTAGGGAATGAAGGGCGGAAAGGCAGTCAGCAAGCACGGCAGGCGCCCACTCCAGAGCACCCACTGGCCCCAGCCAGCACTCAGGCCTCAACTGTCTGTCAAGCTGTGGGTGCTCTCCAAGCTGCAGAGCCTAACAGAGACACTGTGCTGTCCCGACTCCCTGGAAATGGCCACAGCTAAGGCTCTGGGATCCCACTTGGCTTACAAGCCCAGCGTAGTTCTCCTCACCCACACACGCCATCTTTCTTTTCATTACTCTCTGTGTTCTCAGTGCACTGGGTTACTTCTGAGTCACCGTCCAGCTCAGAGCGGTCTCCAGGATTCCTCTCTGCGGTACCCACAGAGCTGGATGCTGTGGTCTTCCTGGGCTCTGAAGATTTACTCTGTACCTGTGAAGGGAACAAGTTCATTTTCATAATAAAGCAGTAACACTTCACCACTGCAAGAAAATTAAAATTATCAAATTCACATCAACCAGTTGTATTTTTCTATGGCATTGGAAGACAGCAAAATTTTCTTCTAAAACCACATCCCTCTTAGAACTTGCTCTTACGGATGGAATGTGCTGGCACCGTCCACTCAGAGCCAACTCTCCGGTGGCCCCACAGGCTGGCCTTGGTAGGGGCCAGCACAGCCAGGCTGTTCTTGTGTCTGCTCTGGGTAAGGCACAGGCACATAACTGATGAAACTTAACCAAGAGACCGTGGGGACTGCACTCTTCCAGGAACTGCAGCAACCACGACACACAGCTGGCTGGAGTAAAACTAAAGGTTTCAGTCACATGTGGAAGCTCTTGGGATTCTAGCACACTTGTCCAACATGCACGCTGCCCGGGGCTCAACTACTAACACCACCACACAATCTATAAAGCGCTGTGTCCTTCCTACAGTTAGAAGATCTGTGAGAGTCAATCTTTCAGTTCCACAGTCAGATTACAAGTTAGGATGCTTCAGTGAAGGCAAGTTCCGTATTTTCCCCAGGCCACCAAATCCAAGTCACAGTAACAGTCGCAAATAGCCCCCAGTCCACAGATTCTCTTTAAAGACAGCACAGTGTCTGCTCCCCATGACTGACTAGTAAGACACTAACTACCCCATGAGGAGTGCACCCCCGCAGTGCACACTGCTCACTCACAGAGGGCAGGCCACACACACAGAAAAGTAGCAGTGAGAGAGCCAGGCTAACACGGAACCCTGCAATAGCACAGCGGACTGTGAAGAGCAAGAACCCATCAAAGGGGAGCCCCTTTACTGCACAAGTCGCACGGGGCGGGCGGGCTCCTCAGTGCAGGAACCGACAGCACGCGTACAGCTCAGAGCACACAGGACAGACCAGGAGAGGACTCCAGTCTCAACACCAGCTTCGAACAGCTATCTAAGTGCACGCCACTGTTAAAACACTGTAGGCAAACACGAGGCATCCTGACACCAAACCTCAATTGACTACCTGGAAACAACCCTTTAGACACACTGGCGTGAGTAACATGCAACAGCCAAGGAAATCCTACTTCTTGATAAGCACAGCACTGGAGAAAGAAGACCGACATGGTCGGCAACCCACCTCTAACAGGAAAGAGTACGGCTCAAAGCTTTACTCCCACGGGGTTGCCCCCCTCCCCCCCCCCCCCCCCCCCCCCCCCCCCCCCCCCCCCCCCCCCCCCCCCCCCCCCCCCCCCCCCCCCCCGAGTTAGGCCCACAGTCTCAGAGTAAGGACCTTCCTGGCCTACACCCAGAAGCAGTGTCTCCGCCTTCGCAGCTGGATCTCAAACAGTTACCCTGGGCCACCTTTAACTGTGTCCAGAGCACGCTGCAATTCTTGAGAAAACAGTTCCTCTTGTTTTTGCAAAGCTGAGCAGTGTTAGTCCTAATTCAAGATGATTTGAAGAAACAGAGGTTTGCACAACTCCAGGCCACAGTCTCTAACCACACAAGTCTGGTTTATGAGCTATAAACAGTGGTTGGGCTAACAAACATGAGGGAATAACATTTCCTCACTCGTGGCCAGCACATACAGGGGCAGAAGGAAGCCCCATGGTGTCAGAGGACTCTGGACTCACAGCCCTCGTCCTGCCCACCCTCAATCTCACATCCTTTCAACTGCTGCTGAGTACCTCAACTTTAAGATGGAGACAGAATGTGCTACCCAAATGGCCTTTCTCACCATCTCTTTGTGAGAAGTACCTGCTTTCTGGAAAAATCTGAAATTCAGATGAATCCTTCCTTTAGGCTTAGCCTCTCCAAGCATCCTCACCCCTCGAATCTCCACTTTGCTCTGCATTTCAAATGAACTAACTCTTCCAGGTCCTGTCTTACAGGAACAGAGGTGAAGTCCAATGCCCTGTTGGCTGGTTTTGGATTTAAAAGCCCTTACCTTTGGCTGCCGCTTATTCCACGGCATTGATGCTTTTTTGACCAATACTGCCACAAAGAACCCTCCAGTATTCTGATGATGCGGAAGTATTCGAAGGCTAAAATAGTATATATAAAATGTCAGGAAAATGACTGGATCTTCTCTAACCGCAAACTCTCAGCCCCACTTACAGAAGAGCTCACTCACACTGTCTTTGAAAAGTTTGTGTAGGGGAGCAGGGGAAGACACAAGAATGAAGGGATGACCGTGATGATGAAGGAACACGGCATGTATTTATGAAGTTATCATAATGAAGTCATTGCTCTGGACAATTCCTCCACACTAATGGATTAACAATGAAAAGCTCATGCATTAACTCTGAGATTCTAACCAGTTCTAACATTGTAAACATTGCCAGTTGCGAGCTTATCATCTCCCCATTCCAAAGCCCACAGTACCACCAACTTACCATCGCTCTAGGTGCATTGCTTGCAGTTTCTCCAGGTCTTTTGGTGGGAACATAGTAGGTCGAATTTGTGTGTGTCTGCCCTGGGGAACCTCATCCCAGCCTGCAAACCACTGCCCATCTCTAGTCATGACCTGCAGAGACCAGCAGCATTACCACAGTGACGTGCACAGGGGAGGGGTGAGGGCACACAGCACAGAAAGACTCTTTCCAAAGGTAAAGCTAAAACACACAGCAAGTAACTTACATAGCATCTTTTAAAAATACCAAAATTCCTTCACCTCAAAGTCCAGGACAAACAGCATCAAAGCCCCAGACCAGGTTATTTATTTATTAAACAGAAAAAAAAAAAACCCTCAGACATAGCAGGAAGGTCAAAGAAGAGTTTTGTTTTGTTTTGTTTTTTTATAAAAGCAAGATTAAATTGCCACACCCCCCCACACACACTTAAAAAGGTACAAGGTTTTAATCTATGGGCACGAGAGTAAAGACAGGCTCTATATGAGGAACAAAACAGAAAAACACATGTAACACAGTATTTGTCTTTACACACAACCTGTGAGTGGATTCTATACTATACAACCAGCTGATGCATTGATTTACAATACCCAAACACGAAATGTTTTCCAATGTTTATGGCTCTTAAATCTTTGACTAAAGCCATTGTTGCAGAATTACCTTCCACTCGGAGACTCCAGGCATCCACTTCAGTCCTGGCAACTCGGCAGATACGTCAGCAAGCTCGAGAGCACCTAGAAACACACCAAGGAAAGCCCCAAAGGCTGCCACACTGTGCCCATTCAAAGAAAGAGCGGAAAGTCCACACAATGTGGCTTCATTCTAACAATGTCCAGGGAAGGCAAGTCCATTGGCAGAAAGTGGTTTGGAGTAGGACGGAGTGAATGCTAATGGCCACAAAGAACCCTCTGGGGTGGTGACCGACTCAGTGCAGTAACTTCACTAAAAGACATTTCATTATATTCTTAAAATGCAAATTAAAACTCAATACACACACTGGTCAGGTGATCTGAGTCTTCATGCTTTTTTGTCTAACACCCCAGAGTTGAATGTTTCAAAGCTTTCTTTTTTTTTCTTTCTTTTTTTTAATATTTATTTATTTATTAAGTATACAGTATTCTGTCTGCGTGTATGCATGCAGGCCAGAAGAGGACACCAGATCTCATTAAAGATGGCTGTGAGCCACCATGTGGTTGCTGGGAATTGAACTCAGGACCTTTGGAAGAGCAGCCAGTGCTCTTAGCCTCTGAGCCATCTCTCAGGCCCCTGTTTCAAAGCTTTCTATCCCAGGAAATTCTCTGAAGTTTCCCACTTTAGAGCAGAGCAAGTGTGAACACACACTGCTCCCCAGTCTCCAACAGTGGCGCCACAGGAGGCTGCAGTGGGTGCATCCGTCCCCATCTCACCTGCTACCACATGGACTCGGGAAAGCAACACCTGAGCTCCTTGGAGAAGCAAAGACCCCACCCAAAGGAACCCTTGCAGGGAGCAGGGCTTTCACAGAAGCAGTCTGCTCTACGAGCCTCCCTCAAAGCAAACACAACACAGACACTGGTTCTCCATCCAGCAGGGTCAGTGGGCCGCATCCAGGAGCAGAGAAGCGGAGCTGGCCCCATAAGCTGCAGTCAGCCCACCCCGTTTGCAGTCTCCATGCCTGTGAGCCACTGCCAGAGCTTAACGAAGGACTGTACCAACTCTGATGCTCGACACTCCCTGCGTTCCCAGAACCCAAGCACTTTCTGTTGCTCCATTTCCTGTTCAAAGCTGTGACTAGGACCAAATGCCAGGCGTGGGGACAGAAGCGAGGCTGTTAGTTCCGTCACCTGTGCCGGGGTGAGCTCAGCTGCATTCAGGACCCACTCTAGTCAGACAACTCATCACCAAGAAACCAGTCAGCCTTTACATCAACACAAGGGCACCCCAAAGAGGATGAATCCCTCAATCCTGCCAACACCTCCAGAGCACACTGTTTCTGCACTGCTATCAAAGCTCGGGGCTGTCTGTGCGGTCACTGAGCCACATCCCCACCCTGGGCTTATGTCTGTGCAGCTGACTGCTCTCGAACCCAGTTCCTCTGCTCCCTCTTCCTGACGTGAGCACAGTTGTGAGCAGTTACGAGCACAGGCCCCATTCCTGGCTTAGCCTGGTGACTAAGCAGTGACAGAAACAGCTCCCAACAGTGAGGATGAGAGCTTCTCAGCAATCAGGGGCTAGGCTGCAGCAAAAGACAGAGTCTATTGTTCTAGTTACCAGAACCCCGTTGTTCCTAAAAGCCCAGCTAACACAGACATAAATCTTAGCAGGTTCAATTTTTGGGGCGGGGCAGGGTTGAGACAGGATTTCTCTGTGTAACAGCTGGATGTCCTGAAGCTAGCTTTGCAGATGAGGCTCCAACCCACAGCGATCTGCCTGTGCACACGCCACCATCGCCCAGCACACGATGGAGAGGGTCGGAGAATATGTCATTCCTCATTTCCTTCTCCACAGCGCTTTTAGAAGTTAAATACTATTAAAACAATTATTCCAAAATCCTACCGTTACTAAGGTTCATGTGTAAGAATACAAATGCAATGTATTAAATCTCATCTAAAGACTCAGCTGAGGGCCGACAGCACAGTCCAGACCAGCCAGGGCTACAACACACCCAAGGCAAGGGATGACAGGTGTGGGCGCCACGCCTCAGGATGTGTGAGTACACTTCCTCCGTGTTTGTGAGGATATTGAAACGCGGAGAAAACCTACTCTCTGCTTTTAGAAAACTCCAATACAGGTTAAGTTACACTAACACTTCAGTAAAATGCTAAAACTGAAGCACCTGAAAAAGCCTTGTGAAAAATGCTATTTTGGAATACTGTTTGAAAATACTGCCTATCTGATGCCTCAGGGCAATTCAGTGTGCTAAGACTGTAAATCAGTGGGATGGGTACTAACAAAACAATCCCAGGCCTGGCAAGGACATGACGCAACTGGAACCCTGTGTGCAGGGAGGACAAAGATGCTGTCTGTCAGTACAAAGAGCAGCCCTGTGAGTCCTCATCACAACAAGAGTTATCAGAGGGCTCAGCAATGCCCTGCAGATGCACATCCCAAAGCATGGAGAGCAGGCTGTCCAGGGACTCTTAACACACTACGTTCACAGCCTCAGGCTCACAGCAGTTCACAGAAGCCCAAGCCCCACCCACTGATGAACCAGTGAACAAGGAGGGGGTCACACAGACAGCTGGGTACTGCTCAGCTTACACATGGGATGACTATATGAGGCAAACAAGGCCGTCATGAGAGGACAGCTAGATTACCCACCTACATGCGAACCCTAAAACCAGAAGTCCAGAGGGAAAAAAAACCCAAATGGTGGCAAGAGGACACAGCGGCTTACTTGGTTTTGCAGGTTGAGGAAGTAAAATGAACGCTAAGAGCTGTACATAAACATCCACCCTAACACACGTGCTGCAGTTCACGGGATTAGCCCACCACAGTAACGTCCGCCCTAACACACATGCTGCAGTTCACGGGATTAGCCCACCACAGTAACGTCCGCCCTAACACACATGCTGCAGTTCATGGGATTAGCCCACCACAGTAACGTCCGCCCTAACACACATGCTGCAGTTCACGGGATTAGCCCACCACAGTAACGTCCGCCCTAACACACGTGCTGCAGTTCACGGGATTAGCCCCCATTCACCAGCAGTGCACTCACTGTCCCCGAAAGACCAGCACACATGCTCACCATCACTCTTTTCCAGCAGAGCCGCTATTACGGCTTCATCCTCGACAGGATTCAGGGAACACGTGGAGTAGACCATCCTGCCGCCTTCTGCCAGCTGCTCAGCACCCCGAGTTGCTATCCGGAGCTGCAGGCTAGGGGAGAGCAGCAGATTAGCACAAGACGGCAGAGGCAGAGTACCTACCCACCTCTCCACACACAGACTTCAGGATAAAAACAACAAAACACTTCCCGAGAGTGCAAATGAAGTCGGTGTGATCTTCCAGGGGCCAGTGTGCATTCCTAAAGAAGAAATCAACTTCCACAGTTTCCTTCTGCTCTCACATTTCTCAACAGTTTAACAAGAAAAACCTCTTCGTAAAACCTCCAAATTTATTCAGATATAGGGTTTTTCTACAGAGAACATAAACCCTTTCCTCCATTTACAAAACCAGTAGCATTTAATAAACAATTAAATCTTTGCAGTCGGTTTTTGCTAGTGCACACCGACAGGCATGTGCTTCATGTCAAAAGAAAAAAAATCACAGCAAGCTCTACAAAAAGGCCACTGAAAATGCCATGTGTACGCTGAAGAGATGGCTCAGCAGGCAAGAGCGCCTGTGGAGGACCTGGGATTGCTTCCAGCGTCCATTGGTGGCTCATGACCGACCATCCGAAACTCCAGTCTCAAGATCTAATGCCTTCTCTGATCTCCACCGGCACCAGGGGTGCACAATGTGTACATATGTACATGCAGGCAAAAAGTTCATACACATAAAATTAAAACTATGGAAGAATGCCACACACAAACAAGGCAATACACTAAGCACTAGCAGATGCTACTGTGAGAGATCCAAGGTCAGTTACAGGGGAGGAAATGCGTGCTTCAGATCTGAGGTGAGGTGGTCATAAAAGGCAATAAGTATATACACAACTTGGCAGAATAAAATAGCAGTTACTACTCTTAAAGGACTTAAAGTTCTCAACCTTCCTAATGCTGCACCTTTTAATAGTTTCTCATGTGGTGACCTCAATCATAAAATTATTTTATTGCTACTTTATAATTATGCTGTTAAGAATTGTAATGTAAATATCTGATATGCACGATACTGATAGCCAACCTCCAAAGGGTTGAGAACCACTGCCTTAAAGCAAGCTGTAACGACCTGCAGACGGTCGGCTGGGAAACAGGCACTGGCAGTCTGCCCGTCTCCGGGTCTAACCAGCTCACTCACCCGTGGAGCTGCAGGCTGTTTAAGGTGGTCCACTTCTTCCAGACATCAATGTTTTTTCTCATCGTGCCGTCTCCACTGCAAAGAAGACATTTAAGAACTGAGCCACTGCCTGGGCAGATGTTTAACAAGCATGTCAGACCCAGGCTGGACCGCAGAGTAGCACCTCCATGCTCACAGAGACAGTGCCTGCCTACTGCAGTTCTCAGAGCACGGACACCAACGCTCAGTTCCAAATGGAAGCGCAGGAGCAGAGACCCTCATCCGACTCTGAAGAGACTCCCTCCACGGGAGGATTCCTTATTCCCAGTGCTCTGGAGAAAATAAATTCTGGGTGTCTTTGGAAGTGCATGAGGAGAACCAATCCTAAACACGAATGCACTGGCTTTGCACACACCTTACACACACAGCCTGAGGATGATTATGGGTCACCTGAGCATGCACTGCTCTGGCTGTGAGTTCAGGTGCAGCTGCTCACTTGCAGATCTAACAAGGACTCAGAGTGCTTCGGCTTCTGAAGCTCTCTAAATATTCAAATTAGGGCATGTTTAGCCTGTACCAGCCACACTAACATGTAACACAGGCCCTTACACAAATGCTCCTCAGAAAACTGATTAATAAAGAATGATATTTTAAAACTAGAATTACACTTGCAAAGACTGTGCCACAGTAAATTCAATCAAGCCGATTGAATACAATTACCAACTTTCTGCATTGATTTGCCATTAACTGCATGTGTATTTTACAGGACAGGTCCCGTCACCCCAGTTCATCTACCAGGGTCCGTTTCTGCCCTAGCTTACAACTTTGCACAGCTTCATTCCTCTGTGCTTCAGGAGGAAAGACCTGGAACACATCCTCATCCTGGCTGGATGCAAAGGTTCCTATGGCAGAAATCCTACCATAATTTCAGGAATTTCGTCAGCCTATAAGCAAGTGTTTGTAAGACTAACTTGTTTTCAAAATATAAAAAAACTGGTTTTTCTTTTGATTTTAAGACCACCTATATAAATCCACATGGGTAGAACAGAGGCCCTTCAAAGTTAAGAAAATCCATGTACTTGACTTAGGATGCTGCACACAGAACGCTGGTTTTGCTCACCATCCATGCTTTCACACTCACTCACCATGTGTTTTAACTCAGCCACACTTGGCATTACCAGCTACAGTTTCTACTAAGTGCTACTATGAGCAGTAAATGTTTAAGAAAATGACGTTTCCCCAAAGAGGTTTCCTAAGACTCTGATAGGTCACTTCTGACATTAATTTTGAATTATCAAAATACAGAGAAAATGAGTTTCACAAAGGTTTCAATTTCTTTCACTTAACTAAGTAACAAACTTCAATAAAAGACTCCAACATTTTTTTTATATACACACTCCAAGAGAATACTTGGGATGCAAATGGATCCAGTGATATCTTGGAATTCATCCTGGTGTGTGCGTGCATGCGTGTCAAACTCGAATTCTTCAAGGATGTCCTCTCTCGTCTGGCGCTGTTCATCACGCTGCCCCACCCCAGCAACCTAACGCCCTTCCCAGACTCCTGGCCACAGTGACCATGTGCACCACCGTCTACATGCTACTTCAGTTCACCTAAGCCACATGGGATTGGACTTCCTGACAGACTGTGGGCTTTCTGGCCTCGTAATAATATAAATACCTGCAAGGAACATCACATAAAATTCGATCATAGAAGAGAATCTCTTTCCTTCCGTCCACATCTACTGTGAGTCTAGGAATGCTGGAGGCATCATGGTTTACCACCATGATGCAGGGACTGCTCAGCCTTTTGGCCTGGTGAACGAGCAGATAGCAGCGCTTGTTGTCCACGTCATTTGCGATAACAAATCCCTCTAGGAACATAAAATTGTAGTCAGATGAGATGCGCAGGAGAAGCATTCCCTGAAACACACAACCACAACCTCTGGTCGGCAGGTGAGAAGGAACGTTCTGTGAAACATAAGACCCAGGCTTTCTAGAAAAGGGAGAAAGAGCTGCACTTGAAAATACCGAATGTCTCATTTGTTAGCAGCTGTTTACAGCTGTTGTGCTCGGGTCTTCTCTAGGATTACGAATTACGAGGGCACACGAGGCCCTGCACATGCAAGCTCTGCTCTGGAGAGGCGGGGTTCTGTCACTTGAGCCCATCAGCTGGCCCTGCTACATGGTGCTGACGTTCCAAGCTCAGAACCACCCCTGGGAAGTTTCCCAAGTGGTACCCCTGCTCATTTCTTGTTCCTCCCACACTTCAGCAAAAGACAAAAGAAGCTTAACACCATTTACAGCCCGGACCGTTCTTCCCAACGCAAGGACAAAACATCTGAACAGAGAGAAACTGCTCCTGCCAGCTAAGTAAGGCCCTTCACTGACGGCACGGAAAGAGCTAAAAACAGACAGCTATCAATAAGATGAGGGTTAAAAAGAAGACAAGCAAAGGGAGAGAAACCGCCTACACTGTTAGTTAGGTATGCAACTGAAACAGAACTAGGGCTGGGCAGCGCTGAAAGCCACCGAGCAGGAGACAGAAGCTGGCCTGGCCAACACTAGGCATGCTGGCCCTTGCTCAGGAGACACTGGCTCACTGCAAAAATGGCTATTCCCCCCCCACACACACACTTCAAATATGGCACCCAGTGCTGCCACAGGCACAGCTGAAAGGCGAAGGGATCTGGATGGAGGGGCTAACAGCAACTACCCAGAATAACCTGCCACGCTGCTCACCTAAAGCGGAACCTGAATAGAGCAGGGAAGCTGCTACCCAAGCTCACACATCTGTATACATGCATGTCCTAGTACAGGCAGCTCACACATCTGTATACATGCTTGTCCTAGTACAGGCAGCTCATACAGAAAGGCTCTCAGAGTTGAGTGTGCTGGTTTGAGAACAAACCAACACAGAGCTACCCTTCACTATAGTCACTGCCCAGGAAGCAGGAAAGGGGAGGACTTTAGTCGCCCTCAACTCACTAAACAGCTTGGCCCCCGTGATTACCTGGAAAGGGGACACTCATGTCTGCATGCAACATTTCGATTAACTGTGTGGTCTTCGATCCAGGGGCCGCACACATGTCTAAGATCTACAAAAACAAACAAGAACACACCACTTTTTAAAACCTGTAAGACTCTACATCTGATCTTAAGCCATCTTGTGAGTCATTCTAATATGCTGACTTCATTCCATTCAACACGACGGAGAGAATGTTCTCTGCTCATAAAAGCAGAAGTCACACAGCGACAGAGACACGGGCTGCAGAAGGACAGGACAGAATGACGCTGGGAGCCACAGACTCAGAAACCAGGAACAGGAGTCGCCCCGGCAAGACACCGAATGTCAGCTCCGCAGCAGGACCCACTCCCTTCCCTTCTGCCTTTTCCTCATTGTTCCCAGAGGGCTGTGGGGACAAAGTCAAGACTCCAATTTACTTAAAAACTATGCGATGATGCTCAGAACTAATGAGGTCCATGGAGTCAACGTGACTTAGCCAAAAAGACCACAGTTATACCTGTAAATTTGCTAAGTTAAAAACAAACAAAAAACCTTTAAGAGTGAAGCAATTTCTGTGTAGCTATGTGTACTCTAAGAAAGAAGACAAAACTACAAAACAAAACCTTAAAATACATAGCATTATCAAACAAACGCAGGAGGAAAAGGCTAGCAGAGTAGACACACTGTCCATACCTCTCCTCCCCTCCCCTCTTCTGTCTGGCACACTACCTTATGATGGGGCTCAACACTGAGCAGTAGTGGGGGGATCATGCTGACAGCCTCCTGCCGGCTGATGTTTCCCTTGGGGAGAAAACCAGAATAAGAAAACAGTACTTCAAATCAGGCATGTATGAAAGAAAAGGTATCGTAACCCTCCCAGAACAGGAAAACCTCTAGTATCACACAAACTATTCAGTGAGGAGGTATTTCCAAATTAATGGATAGTCGCTTGCTATCTAAAGATGTACGGATGTCCCAGTAGCACCAAGGCTGGAATGTGAGTACAGTCCTGGAGGCTGGTACCACATCTCTTGAGCTTAGGTTTGGGTGAGCATCCTCAAGGGCAACCTCCTATCTACAGAGCAGCAAGCAGCTGGAAGTGTAGGAAAGAAAGTGGCCATCAGGCAATAACCCAGAGCTACACCTGCTACAACCCAGGAAGCACCTGTGAGACCCACAGCTACACCTGCTACAAACATTTGTTTTCATTGGTAAATGTCAAATAAAGGGAAAAATACATGGGAAGATACAATAGGATAAAGTGTCAATTAACGATGCCATTAAAAGTAAACAAGATAAATTCCATAGTCCACTAAGTAGTCTTAAAATCTCGGGCTTTGTACGACAGGCAAACGGAAGAAAAAGGAGTCACACTAAACAGAAGTCCACGAGTGACTGCCTCATCCTGCACCCATCCAAACCCTAGGCCATGTCAGCGAGGAGACAGTAAGTAAGGCAGACTCATCAATACCAAGAATGTACGACTATAGGGACCCGACCACGCCCCTCTGCAGTGGATGCTCAGCATGCAGCACTAGGTGCTTTCAGGCCCAGCTCACCCACAGAACCAACTTACACACTCGGTCTCGCTAACCAGGAACTGATGAAACTTTGCCAACAGTGGGGACTTTCTCAAGATTTTCCGACTTAAATTTGTGTGCCAGGCAAGTTCCTCAGGGTACCTACATGAGAGGAGATGGAAGATAAGAAACTCACCATTTTCACATAATAAGGCACGTGTAGCAGATATGCAAATACTTGACAAATGTCTGACCATGACTGTCTTCGACTATTTTCTATTTCTACAGAGCTCCACGAGGAAACCACTGTGTTCATCTTTACCCCCTGGGCCAGGGTCACCAACGCACACTCTATCCTCACTGGGAGGGGCGTCCACGACTGGTCTGAGGTCTCTGATGTGACCCACAGCACAAGGCTCGTCATGCCTCGTTAGCCCAACGTCACACTCGGCAGGTGAGACAGTGATCAATGCGAGTGTCACTGCGGACTGTTCGCCTGGAGCAGACAATGAGCTCCGTTAACAACAATGCTCACAAAAGTTCTGTGTGTCCATCTGTAGGCACGGCAGCAGCCAGGACAATGAGTTCAGGCTGACTGGAAAACAGACACAGCTGACGAATTTGAAACTTGGGAGTGGTACAGAGAGCCAACAAGCATTGAGCATCTTAAGACCCTACTCAACAGCCATGTTTTAAGATACGTGTGATAAGTTCTGTCTACTGAATTACGGAAATGGAACTGACTAGACTTTACACACAGTATCCTCCATTCAAGACAGTACACTTTGAAGTTGTGTTCAATTTATCAGGCAGTTAAAAAAAAAAATAAGGGATTCATTCTGGTTTACTGAAGGCAGTAATACAGACACTCCCAGTTTTGGCTCCTAGTGCTGTATCTGAGGAATCTGCTGGACCATTCTGTCACCTGAAACAAGAGTAGCAAAATGCCAAATTTGATATAACTTCTGGCAACCCCAAACTCGTCTGTGACCAATGACAATAAAACTGTACAAATTACCAAGTCTCCAGAGCATCAGTGTGAACGCCATATACCGCTGGGACTTACTAGAAAGAACTGAATTTTCATTTCAAGCATGGGGAGCAACCTACACATCGTCTGAGCAATAAATAGCCTCTATGTTCTTAATGGGTCAGTTTCTAGTACCGACAGCTAAGGTAGAAGTTTACTAAGATAAGCTTCAAGTTCTCCTGTAGTGAGCATGACAGCTAGTGAACTCACAATTAAAATATTTTACAACTTCCAAATGGCTAAATGCTTAAGTGAAAATGAATAAAAAACCAAATTGATCACACATCTTTAAAACGGCCAGCAAATACATATATACATAATAATTTTTATGCCTACCCCTGAATTTCAAGTGCAGGTCCAAAGGCTAGGCCACCTCACCAGCAGTGGCAAATATTTTAAGTCATGTGCTTTTAAGACCGAATACTCATGAACTTGTGTATTTGTGGTGAAATAATCTTTTTGTACACTCTGAAGACGTGTCTTTGCCAAAATGCCTTCTGAACAGCTCAATAAAGAGTTGAATGGCCAATAGCTAGGAAGAAAAAGAGGTTAGGCAGGACTTCTGTGGACAGAGAGCTTTGGGAAGAAGTAAGGTGGAGTCGCCGGAAGTGCAGGAGGAGAGATAAAAGCCACAAGTCACTGAGCAACATGTAGATGAACAGAAACGGGCTAAAGTATAAGAGCTGGTGGAGCAGGACTAAGCAGTGAGCCAAGCTTTCATGATTAGTAAGTCTCCATGTCATTTTTGTGAGCTGGCATGTTTGGGTTTTTTTGTTTAATGAACGTCTTAAAGAATTTTAAAGCCCACCTGCGGTTTCTCAGAAGACAGAAGCAGCACTGCCATCTTTTTACACTATGCCCCACTGTGGCCAAAGGAGAGAGAGGACCCTATGGCTGGCTGCATAGTCCCAAAAAGCTGCTGTCTGACTGCTGAGTCTTCCCAGTGTCCAGCACTGACATGCACACCTCATTAAGTAATGGGAAAAGCTATTGATTAGGAACCTAACGCAGTTTATCTTTTATCATACTCCGGCTGTGTTCAGAAAACTAAGCACAGCACAGCCTTGCCAGCCGTTGACAGAGAAAGAGTCACTTTCCTTCCTCTCCCTCCTCCAAAGGCTTTGGAAGGCTCCGCCGGACGCCCACCTCTTGAGAAGGACAGGGGAAAGCAGCTCTGGCATTAGCTGGAGTTAGGTGTTCAAGGGCTATTCAAAGCAAGAGTGTTTCATGGAGTTTGTGGGGAAATGGAGACCCCACAGAATGACGACAACAGCCTGTCTCGTAGACGTGTGCTTATCTGCAAGGCCTTCCTGCTCAATCACTGTACAAGGGTTATGGGACAAATGTCTCCGGGTGAGATAAAAGCAACAACTCCTCGGGAAACCAAGACGCCAGATGCCTCCCCATCAGGCAATGCGCAGGCACCATGACCACCAGTCTCCAACCAAGGCTCAAGGAGAGGTCAGCCTTCTGGGGAGTTACCAGGGTGATTACATGCCGAGAAGCCGCTACCCGTTAATCAGTCAACGACCAGAACAACTGACAGCGTCTTCCCTTCTCATGGAATCACAACAGCAACACACATGCAAGTCATTCTCCTAAATATTACCTTCTAAACTACTGAAATCTAACAGAAATGCAGAGCTGGGGGGCGGGCAGCGACACAAGGCTTCAGGTCTCTGTACTCTGCAGCAGTGATGATAGGCTTGGCTCATCGCTAATACCCAGTACTCATTTCAATGAGCATGTTGTGCCTAACTATGCTAAGGAGACCGACCACAAATCCAAATGGCCAGTGAGGAGAGGCCAGTTATCTGTCATGATTAACAAAACCCTAATCTTTTGTGTTGATTGCCTAAAAATAAAAGATAGCAACACCAATTAATAAATAATCAAACGCCAGACACGGAGGCACAGGCCTTTATTTCCAACAGAAGGGAGTCAGGGTGTTCAACCTCTGTGATTCCGAGCTAGACTGGTCTACATAGCAACTCCCAGACTAGCCAGGGCTACACAATGAGACCCCATTTCAAAATAAAAAGCACAAAATAGCCAAAACCTACAAAGTTACCAGAAAAGACTTAACTAAATTCATTTAGCAATGACTCAAAAAATACTTTTCTTTTGTGAAAATTCGATCCCCAAATCTGAAACCTGAAACCATAGTTGAAAACATCTGTTGAGTCTGTTCATGCAGGTATGGAGCCTTTGGGCTGGGCTGCAGCACTTGAGGTACGGCAGGAGGCACCCTATGCCTTAGGCTTCGGGGATCACAGGTCATGAAGGCCCCACCACGGAAGTGCTTGGCCGCTGGACACAGTGGAAGACTGATTCTGCCTGGAGGCTGTGCTGGGAAACACTGGGCCATAAGCCACACCAGCCAGCGGTGAGGCTTTGCCAGGCCGAGTCTGGTATCCCTTTCTGAAGGGAAAGCAACTCTGCTGAAACTCTGGTGAGGGAAACTCGGGGTTGAGAACAGAAGTGAGAAAAGCCACTCAGGATCATCAAAGACCAAGGGACTGAACCCTGTGCGAAACACGAATGGCAAGTCCTTTATGAACATGTGCACACCAGTCTGAGGCTGGAAAAAGCGTCAGGGAAAACAGCGTAAGATGCTGGAAAAGTTCACCCAGGCTCTTTACGCCAACAGCGGTGACAGAGCTGAGAAATGCGTCCCAGGGACAAAAACATAAAATAAATACAATAAATAGAATAGAAATCTAAGAAACGCCCAACATGAGGGAGGATTCTGTACCTACCAGCTTAGTGGCTGTGGAACTTCAACTTTCTGCCCATCCACCTCCAGGTCCTCCAACTCCTTAAAATACCTGTTCTTCAAGCAATGGAGAATCTCTTTTGCATGGCTATTTAAAAAAAAGTAGGCAATTTTCACAGTGACTACAAAAAGTGAGTTGATAAAAATGCAATAACTTTAAGACTAAAAATACCTTTCAACTGAAACCAACTCTGAAGCGTTCCTTAATCATCCAGGGCTGTTAATTTTTTACAAATATTTATTTAACTGTATTTTATGTGCATTTGGTAGGAAGGTGTCAAGATTCCCTGGAACCATGAGGGTGCTGGGAAATAAACCTGGGTCCTCCGGGAGAGCAGGCGGTGCTCTTAACCACTGAGCCATCTCTCCGGCCTGACATTGTTAATTTTTAAGAATTCACTTTGTCCTCCCTATGGCTGCTCCTCCTCTGGGCCCACCCCCACAGCATCTCTTCTGTGTAAGACCTGGTTTCTATGAGGATGAGAACCAAAAATGTGGGATGGTCCCAAGCCTGCCACCCACTCCCGGCCTGTTTCCATTTCAATCAACTCAACTCAGGCTTGGCACCTCTACGACCATCAACTTGTAGCAGATAGAATTCTCCCAGGGTTTCCCCCCTTTCCCCTTGAGTTTGACCTGTCTTCCTACGATGTTCTGTGATGTTTTACTGGGGGACAGATTTAATGCCCTGGAAATTAGTACAGCATTTCTGGACTGGCTCCATAGAGCAACTGGTCCTAAGGCTGGACAGCTATGACGGTCTCCAGTCTGACAATCTCCAGTTTAATTATCCCTCCTGCCCTGCTCAGAGCTGAACTTCAGGGAATTGCTTCTGCAGGCCGGGCCTGTGTCCTGAGCCTTCTCCCTGGCTGCGTACAGCTGCGGCTTTCTTGCTCCCTTTGTGCCTCTGATGCTGACTCCACGGATGGTCCTTCTAAAGATCCCTTCTCTGAACCCCTCTCCTGGGCTCCTGCGGCAGTAGCATGCCCCTCAGGTGGCTCTGATCTGGAGGTGCCTCTGGAGCAGGTACAGATGAAGACTCCATGCCCTGCAGATCTCTGAGCTGCCAGCACTGGCTAGAAGCTGACCTGGTGCCGGGCAGAGGAGTCTGCTCAGCAGCTTACAGGCACGGTGGAATAAGTACAGAAGGCATCTGGGGTACCTCTCCCACGGGTTCAGTTCTTGGCTCCTAGAAGTGATGCTGACCCTAACCCCACCCCATCCCCACACTTGTTTTTAACCAATTAAATTTTTACCACTTTAAAAAGAATTCACCTTGCAAAGCAACAAAACCAATTTACTAAATCCAGAACCCCTCTGGTTCTACTGTGTCGCGTTGGAACATAGGTTGGATACACCTTAAAAATAAGTTCAATGCAATGCTGCACTCTTGCCCAGCTTCAATTCTATTTGTGACAAGTCTCAGGAATGATGTACAATGACGGGCGGGGAGAAAGAGGCAAACTGGATGCCACAAATTTTCCATGCTCCTCAGTTGAACCCATCAGTCCACCCACCTCCCACAGGAACGTTCTCGGGTTGAGTTTTCTCGCCATAGTCTGACCTTCCAACCCGCAACACCTAAGCAACCCAGGCTGCACCCCTGCACCCACCCGATCTCCCTCCCCAGAGCTCCCAAGTCCACAACCCCAGCAAAAACACATCAGACTTACCTTTTGTAACCAGTGATTCTCAGCGTGGCCGGGAGGGGCTCGCGGAGTGCGCCCATGAATTGGTCCCACTCTCCCTCGGGCACGATCTTGAGTTCCTGGTAGTAGTGCTCGAAGAGCTTGTTCTCCTTGATGATCTCAGGATAGCCACCTTCCCAGCCCTGGCAGGACAGCAAGGGCTGAGCGAATCCCCCATCCCTGCTAACCCGGCCCACCAGCAAGCCACCAAGCCCGAGCCCACGGGGCGCCCCTCCTTCCCCATGCCTACCGCCTGGTCGCGCTTCCTGCCGCCCTCAGCGTGGTCCTCCGCGCCTTCAGCCTGCGGCTGCAGCCGCCGGACCCTCGCCCGCCGTCCCATGGCCCACGCGGCTGCACACGCGGAGCTCACACCGCGACCAAGCACAGCCAACTCGCACGCGGTTTTTCCGGCTGATTCCCGAGGACCCCAGCGGCGGGGGGGGGTCCTAGCTGGGGAAGCCCAGACATATGCCGTATAAGAAACAACACGATCGTGCCGGAAACGCACGCGAGGAAAGCATGACCACCCTACAGAGAAGATGCTTCCGCACAGAAACCCTCAACGCCACTGAGCACGCATCACCCCGTCTGACACGGAGCCTCAGGCACCTGCGTGGACGACCCACAGCGAGGCGCGTGCGCAGAGAGGCGGGCAGCCCCGCCGCTGTCAAGGAGATCGTGAGGGGAGTGGCTCTCGGGTTGCCGAACCCGGCGATGCGGGAGGCTCAGAGCCAAGGGGCGGGACCGTGGCTGGGACAGCATGACTTGGGGTGGGGCTGTGGCCCGGAGTGGGCGTGCAGCTCTCCCGGATCGCGGGCGGGAAGAGGCGGAGCTCTCTGCGCAGGCGGGGCCCTGCGCCTTCGGGCTCTCCCCTGCCACCTCTGCGGGAGGGCACTGTCTGGTTGCGCTAGCTTGTGGTCCAGTCCCCGCCCGGACAGGTAGCTCGCCCCTCCCCTGGGCAGGTACGCACCGCAGCGGAGCGGGCTCGAGTGGGCCGCTCTGCGCCCTCCTCCTGTGCTTATATGTGGCCCCATTTGGACGCTCGGGCATGGAGCACGCTGCTCGACCTCAACGATGGACTTGGACGAGTTGTTCCTGCTGGACTGCTTCGCCTACCTAGAGGGTGTCTTGGCTTTTGTGTTCTTCGTATTGCTCAGTTATGTGGGCTCTCCCTATGGCCGCTACTCGTGGCAGCGTCCCGGTGTCCAGGTGCCGGCGCGATCGGCCTGGTTCCTGCAGGAGCTGCCCTCGATGGTTTGGCCGCTGTATGAGTGCGTCCGCCCTGCAGCCGCGCGCCTGAGCAGCCTGCCCAACCGGGTCCTGCTGGCCATGTTTCTGATCCACTACGTGCAAAGGTAATGATCTTCCCTCCTGCCCTTGCTCCTCCCCACACTTGATGTTTCCCGGGGGACCCGCGCTCAGAGATTTAATTCAGAAACTCATAGGGTTGTCTCGAAAGGGAGGGAGAAAGGACCGCATGAAAGCGGTGGAAGTACGTGCCTAGCCAGGGTTAGTGGTACAATGGTCCCGATTTCTTCTCTGGCTGTCTGCAGACTATCAGCGATGTCACCCCGGCGGGATGATGTTACTGCATTTCCACTGTTTCCCCCTTGGGAACTCTTTATCCTGCTGCAGCCTCTCTTGACCCGGCTTCAGCTTGCTAACAGCTAAGTCTCTCGGAACTACTCTGGACCCTGCAGAGAAGTGGTGCCCTCTTTGAGGGACTGGCTTTCTAGGCACACAGTTGGCTTATGAAGAATGTTTCAGTGCCTGCCTCAAGTTTTCAGGGTTTCTAATTAACTGGACTGGACTCTCTAGTTTTAACTGACTCAATATTTAAATGTGTTCATCTAGAGTCTGCAAACTGCCCAGTAAGAAGGACGCCTCTGTATCTGAGGGAGTTGAGTTCGGTGACGTTTACAAGTCTCTCATCCACTGATTTTGGGGACCTGTCCTAAAATACCCTTTTCCTGGAGAGGCTGGGAGAATTCAGTGTTCTGTTGGTAGTCTGTTCTTTCTTATATTCCAGTGAGGCGGGAGAACGGCTTCTCGGATCCTGTGCCCACAAGTCCCTGGTGTATGGGGACACAATCAACGTTCAAAAAAGACTGAATTCTGTGTGCTTCAAACTGTTGATAGAGTAGTAGTCCAGAGGCTGGGGAGATGACCCCGTAGGTAGCTGTGCAAGCCCTGCGACCCGAGTTTGCATCCCACACAAGCTTCTGTAATACCAGCGCCACTGTGGGGAGATGGACAGCAGAGATAGGAGACGGGGCTAGTTAGACTGGTCTACAGAGCAGGGAACGAGAAGGCAAAGAAGTTGTCTTTGACCTCCACATGTTCTCTGTACACGCACCCACACCCACTCACACGTATGCACACCACACACACAAATAAAACCACAAAGAAGTTATATTCTACCCAACGAAGTTGTTATCAATTTGCTTGCTCTATTTTTATGAAGGGATGGGCATTGCTGCTGTTGTAATATCCACCGGCCTCTTGTTCAGGCAAGTGCCTCTGTAAAAAGATAAGAGTCGTTTCCGGGAGGCAGAGTGCTGGAGGTGTCGTCACCTAATAGCAAAACCCAGAGATTCCCTTTGGACGGCGAGAGTAGCTCGGGCCGCAGGGCATTCGCTCTGGCTGTGCAAGGAGGGCTGAGTTAGGGAGAGAGCACAGCCCCAAGAAAAGGGGGAAGAGGTCACAGACTGTTGGAATGAGAATGTGCGAGCCATATTACATCATACAGCCAAAAAAAAGGTGATCGGGAGCAGCCTCAGGATCACAAACAGTATTTTGAAACTAATGTTTGGCTAAAGAGTTCCAACTGGGGTTGGGGGCATCAATAATCTAAGGTTAAACAGGCATCCTTCGAGAAGTTATTTTTGGTGTGAGGTTGTGGTGACCATTGCCCAAGGCTCTGCTGGCAGAGTCTTTTTTGTGAAATCAGTCTTGCAAGAACACACTCGTGCAAGCCCCTCCCCAGTGCCTTCTTGTCCTTCGCTGTGTCATTAATACTTGGCAGAAGTGGTTGTTATTTGAGCGGCTGTCACCTTTTCCCCGTTGGTGGAGTCCTTTCTCTGAAGGGCTGGATTTGGGTGTAATTTGGTCCTATGAACAAGGAAATCGGTGTTCACTGTGCCCACATCTCAGGCACCTGTGAACAAGGAAGTTTAGAGGGAGTGGTTCTCCCGAGCCCATTGTGCGGCTCCTCTGACTGTGTGTGAAGACTCTCATTCCAAAGTCCTGGGTCTGGCAAGATCCTGTGGGAATCCATGCATCTGTGGAAGCCTGTCATGAAATGGGTACAAAATTCAGGAAGGAGCAGCGGCGAATACAGGTTGGTAGCAGGAACCAGGTCTTAGAGATGAGCAAAGGGATAAGTCCAGGGATGAATGGGAACAAGCGGAAACCCGCTGCAACTTTCAGACCTCACCTGCCAAGTCATGGAGTGGGGGCTCAGTTCCCCCAGAGATTCATGCAGGTGCAGCATGGAGCATGAGTGTCAGCACTGACGTGACCAGCGAGAGTACATGTATCCTACACGCGTGTCCAGCACGGGTTGTTCTCATGTCCTTCACGCTTCCCAAACCTGCCGCCTGCTCAGCCCCGCCGCATGCTGCTTCATCTTTAGTTTTACTCCGTTTCTTTCCTCCCTTTCTGGGGCAATCCAGCTATTCAACTCAGACCATAAATCAGTAAAAACGAAAAACAAAGCATCCTGCCGCACAGAATTCTTTCTCATCCAAAAATGTCCCCATTGATCTGCTTAGCTTTCCGGACCTAAAATCCACTCTCACCGCTGTGGTCTTCTTCAGGGGCCGTCTTTCCACCTTGCTTATCATTCCCTATCACATTTATAGCTTGTAAATAATCTTATCTTTAAACCCTCCAAGGTAGACAGTGTTGGTCTACTTCTCACCCAAAAGACACATCTTACGCCGTTTGTCTAGTGTGCATAACCAAAGAATAACCATTTGGATTCTTCTCACACCCTGCATATGATGAGACAAAGCTTGCGGAAATAAAAGTCGTCAATGTTGAAACATACACCAATGTTTCCTGTAAATACATATTTGATCATAGAGAATTGTTTAAACTGGTCGAGCGTATTGCTAGGTGTGTCCTTTGTGTAGAATTTAGCAAGCCCAGGGACCCGAATTCACATTTAGCTGTTGGTATCTCAGAACTTTCACTTGACGTAGACATGACTCAAATGCTCAGTGTCTTCCCTGCATACAGAGCTGAGTTTGACACCCAGGAGAGGTGAATGGAGAGAGAATGCAGTGAGAAGTAAGTCGGCCTCTCTCAGACTTTAGTCCAGTGTTATTAATTTGATATAACTTTAAATTTCAACTTACAGGCATGTGCTGGCACACTCCTTTAATCCCAGCACCCCAAATTCCAAGCTAGAGGTGCTAATTTTTTTTTCAACTGACACATGAAAAGTTCTTGTATAAATACCCCATTTACAATGACCTAAGTTCATTAAGTGTTATACCTAGGTCACTGTGAAAGGTGAGCTATCAGGAGAGCGGCCATCATTTGGAGTTACTTTTCTCTTGCACAGTGTTTGGTTGGAAGCAACACCACAGCTTCTGGCGTCCATATACCCAAAGAGTCGGGAATGTTCCAGGTGGAGGCTCCATCCCAAGCCCCCTCCCCTGGGAGTTGTCTCAGTCCAGACTCCACCCCTGAAACAGAGAGTTAGAGGAAGGAAACGGAAACTGAGAACGTGGGTGAGGTGAGGAGGGGTGCACATCTGGCTGAAGTGTCGCTGTCATACAGCTGGAGGGAGATGCGTCACCTTTGCTCGCTGATGCCTTAGAATCTGGAACCTGCAGTTTGAGCTTCCTTGGAGCAGGGAGAGTGGCGCCTGCCACTTGCCTGGAATCCAGACACACTAGGAGGCCTTCGGAGACACGTCTGCCTCAGTGTCGAAAGTGAGGAGCCCAGAATCAACTATGAGCATGGACAGGGGGCAACATTTAGGCTTAACTTAAGCTGTCTGGTCTGGGATTCTAACAATTGTTTGTTCTTAAACTTTTATAAATAAACACTTCCAAAATGTTTTCTTTAAAAAACAAACCGAAAGAAAAGAGAAAGACCCTGAGGGTCCCTACCGCCTTGCACTCTCAACTACACGTCTGCTTTAGGAGCCGGTCATGTGATCTTAAACCCCTGACAGAGAACCCTGTAAGTCTCCCTGGCCCGCCAATCAGCTGACAGCCCTGAGGCCATTGCTTTCATTTTGCCAACAAATTTCAAAGACATTCTCTCATCAGATTCATTTAAAACGTGGACCAAGAGAATTTTGGGGTTAATTACTTAAAAAAAAATACTATGTACTTTGGAGTTTTGCCTGCATGTATGTGAGTACCACATGGGTGCAGAACCCAAGCTGGGCAGAAGAAGGTAAGGCGCCAGCTCCCCTGAAATGAGTGACAGATGATTGTGAACCGCCAGGTGGATGCTGGGAACTGAACCTGGTCCTGTGGAAGGGTGCCGGGTGCTCTTAACCTCTGAGCCATCCGTCCAGCCCCTTCAGGACTGCTGCTAACACTGTTGGTTTAATCAGACTGCGGTTTGTAAGTCAGCCTCTGCGCAGCCTCATAAGGCATTTTCCCAAGTCAGCCTCTGCGCAGCCTTATAAGGCATTTTCCCTTGCGGCACGATTCACAACAGGTGTGCCTGGGGAACACACACAAACCAGAGTTCCCCCTTTAGAATGTCCGTCGTGTGTCAGAAAAGCAGGGATGTCAACACATCGGTGAAAAAGACCGAATCCAGACCGTGTTTCTGCTGAGATGGGACAGGTTTAAGTTTTTTGAGATTTTCATTTTCCTTGATGAGTCATCGTCACCCAGAAGAAACCATTTGAGTTAGAGCAGGTCGCACAGTAGTGCGTTGTGTTTAATTTCTATGACACGGGATCTCGGTGTGCAGCCGAGGCTGGCCTTCCACCTTTGACCCTTGTGTTTCAGACTCCCGAGCTCCCGAGTGCTGGGGAGCAGGCCTGCTCCTTCATACCCATCTTTGTTTTTTTTTCCCCCTTTAAATTACCTTTCGCCCTCTTTCACTACTCTGTCGGTTTAGGAATTAACACTTTATGTTTATATATTTCAGGTAGGCCTATTGGAAAAAAATGCCCCACAAGCCTTTGGAATTTAATAACAGAATTTCTTAATTTCCAATAGTAAGTAGGCAGTGCAGGTGGGAGACATCTTAAAAGGCTGTTTGCAAATGTTTGAGTTTCCATGGCCCTTTTGGCAGACCAAGTTTGGTTCACACCAGACTAAGGGATCTTTTATTATTGCTCTGAGCACAGGGATTTGACCCAGTAAAGAAGGTGGCTGAGTGAAATGGCACTCATATTTCCCCTTTCAGAGGGAGGTACCAAGCAGAGAGGGATCCCCCAGAGGGTACAACACACACCTTTGGGAGTAGGAGTGGACAGCAAGAGAAACAGACACCAGAGCCCTTGCACGTTTTGCATGTTTAAGAGAGATGGGGTGAGTTGGACCTTGCTAAGGTAAATAAGGAGAGAATTACACAAAGGATTTTGAAACAGCAGCTCTTAACACCCAGAACTGGGGGTGAAGGTGGAATCTGCCCAAGACAAAGCACTTAACATATAATTACTTTCTGTTGCTTTGATAAAACAAGTGGCCAAAGAAACTTAGAGGTGAAGTGTTATTTGGTGCTCATGGTTCTAGAGGGGTAAGATTCCATCCCCAGGCATGGTGGCAGTAACAGCTGAGAGCTCACATCTAAAATCAAAAGCAGGAAACAGAATGAACTTAAAATCTTAACTCCTCAAAGCTGTCAAAAATGTCTCAAAATGTCTCAAAAATGTGAGACATTTCCAGTCAAAAGCTGAGGAGCAAACCTTCAAATGGTGGACTAATGGAGACGTGTTGTCATTCAAGCCCCCACAGCCTCGTGAACAAGTCTTGTAGAAATCGGTTTGTTGTTGTTCATTTGTTTGTTTGTTTTGTAAGGTAGACTGGCTGTTGTGCAAGCCATGTTTCTAAGGAAAGCCTTTCCAAGTACTTGTTTTCAGGTGTACACGCAACAGATCCCGTCTCCCTAATTTATTTACCTGTGTTTTCACTGTTGTTTGTACTTGCCAGTGGGATTATTTGTTTTTTAGAGACAAATTCCGACTGCTTTGCCCTGGGTGGCCTGAAACTTGACATGTACAACATGTACAACTGGCCAATGGGAATTCGAAGAATCTTCCTGCCTCTGCCTCCAGAGAACTGGGATTAAAAGCATGTGCCTCCACACTTGACTTTATCTGTTTTGGGTTTTTTGTTTTCGTTTGTTTGTTTTTCAAGATAGGGTTTCTCTGTGTAAGGGTCATAGCTGTCCTGGAACTAGCTCTTACAAACCAGGCTGGCCTTGAACTCACAGACATCCGCCTACCCCTGCCTCCTGAGTGCTGGGATTAAAGGCCTGCACCACTACCACCACCACCACCACCTGGTTTGTTTCTTTTTTTTTAATAGAGTTTGACAAAATGAGCACGTTTTGAGTCTTCCTGCTATCACAGGGCTCTCCCAACACCATGTTTCTTGGGGTAAGGCCCTACACTGTGCAGGGTTTTCCACTGATGACATGAGCCGTTCCCTCCTGATGTCTAACCATGGAGGATTATTCTGTTGTCTGAACAGTCCAAATAGTACTGTCACATCCAAGAGTCTGATAATGATGACATGTCCCATTTTACCTTGATATATGTACGGGCCTATCTCTGTGTGTATTCTGCTAGGCTCAGTGCCAGAGAGGAACTTCTGAAAACGCAGTGCTTCCTAAAATTTTGTTTAGTGGTTTAAAGTCAAAACCTTTGGATGTGCAATGCCATGATTAATTTAGGCAAGGGAGAGAATGGAAACAGCCATGCAAATGCAAAGTTATTCTAGAGTGGCAGAGGCTGAGCAGATAGATGCTTCTGTAGGGAGAAAGAGCCCTGAGCACAACAACTGGAGTTGATGTTGGGCTGCTGATCTGAGAGACTGGCACCACTAGAGCTCTGATTATCAGTGGCTTCATTCATTTATTTGCTTTTATTAGTTTTATAATATTAACTTCAAAGTAATGAGCAGTTGCTTGAGTACTTTGTGATGGTCATCTGTTGTCTGAGATCTCTGTCCTGCCTGGTTCCCACAATCATTAAGTACCAAAGAAATCACACAGAGGTCTACATTAGTTATAAACGGATTGGCCCATTACCTTGGGCTTCTTATTAACTCTTTTTAACATATTAACCCATTATTTTGTCTAAAAATAATGAAAGGTACCTGGCTTGGTACCTTTTTTCAGCGAGGCAATCACATCTTGCTTCTTTAGTGGTGGGCTCACAACTTAGGCAGCAGTCCTGAATCTGTTCTGGATGTAGAACTCAGACATCTGGGCCATCTCAGGGGATCTTCCTTGATCAAACCTGATTTTCTTAACTCAGAATGAATCCACAGCCTCTCATTTCCCGTGGAAACAAAAGCAAAACCTCTTCTCCAAAGTAACATTTTTTTTAAAACTTCAATTTTGAAGTCAAGGTATTTTTTAAATACCTATCTTGGATTAATTTAGCAGCATTTACAAACAAATATCTTTTAGCAGCTGTTGCTCTTTCCTTGGCATTCAAACAATTCAAAGAGAGCACAAAACATACAGTATCCAGACTCTCTGTGTATTTTTCATCTTTATGTGGCTTTATTTTACCCCCTATTTTTTTATTTTTACTTTTACTTTTTTGCCTTTTGAGGCAAGTTCTCTGTGTATCTTTGGCTGTCCTGGAATTCCCTCTGTAGACCAGGCTATCCTTGAACTCACAGAGATCCACCTGCTTCTGCCCCCCCAAGTGCTGGGTTTAAAGGTGTGTGCCACCATGCCTTGAACTCACAGAAATCTGTCTGCCTGTCTCTATCTTCCAAGTGTTGGTATTAAAGGTGTGTGCCACTACACCCAACTACTCTCTTGAAAAAAAAATACTTTTTAACCTTTTTATTCTCTCCCAAGCCTGCATATATTTTTAACACACTGTAAAACACTTAGAGGTTTTTTTTTTTTTTTTACTTTGAATCTATCTTTACTCTATATCTCTCTTTTCCCGACCACAGGAGTCTTTAATTTGCTAAGCAATATGGCTAGAATTAAAGCTGTGGCTTTGACAGCTGGATCCAGCCCATTCCTTAGCTTTCTGAGATTCCAGCCTCGTGAAGGAGGTACCGTCTATAGCCACGTTTATTGCCCAACTCTGTGGAGTTTCAAGGTCCCTGCCACCAACAAAAAGCATGCGGTCAGCTTTTCATCAACACCATTTAAGTGTTTTGTGTCAGGACTTCTTTAAAGAGCTGCAAGATTTTGCAGCTAAAGCTGATTGAGGAAGCCCCTCTTAAATAAGAGCACTTGCTTCTAGCAAGCAGAGCCTGCCTGAGAAATGCTGATATCAATAAGCCAGGCTTAACTCTATTCTTTTCTGTCTAGAATTACTTTCCGAGCTTTATCAGGCTTTATGTGGATGCGTTCGTCCGCATGTTAGGCACCATTTGTTGGATAGTTATATAGTTTTTTCTTACCAAATTCAAAAAAGAAACTTACAAAAGAGATATAAAGTTTATAAGGATGAGAGACATAAAAACTTAAGGTGTTTGTCTAAGAAAACGTTTTAAGGACTAAAAAGATATCTTATGATGGTAAGGTAATAGAAGTTATGATAGAAAGTAGTTTAGGTAGAAGACTTTGGACTCATCAAGATAGGATAGTTAGGTCTGGAGAGATGGCTCAGTGGTTAAGAGCATTGCCTGCTCTTCCAAAGGTCCTGAGTTCAATTCCCGGCGACCACATGGTGGCTCACAACCATCTGTAATGAGGTCTGGTGCCCTCTTCTGGCCTGCACGCATACACACAGACAGAATATTGTATACATAATAAATAAATAAATAAATAAATAAATAAATATTTTAAAAAAATTAAAAAAAGATAGGATAGTTAATATGTTTTCTGAGATTTTTTTGTCCTGCTAGGTTCCCGTAATTGTTAAGTCCCAAAGAAAATCACACAGAGGTCTACATTAGTTATAAACTGATTGGCCCATTAGCTCAGACTTCTTATTAACTCTTATAACTTATATGAACCCATTATTCTTGTCTATGCTAGCCATAGTCATCCTCCACGCCCCTCCCCGTCCCTCTACTCTCACCTGCTGGCCCCTTTTTTTCTTCCCAGTTTCTCCTTCTACTTTTATGCCTCATTTGTTCTGTTGCCATCTTTTTATCTCCTGTGCCCCCACACAGCTTTGCCCCTTTTCATGGTTCTCATTCCAGTTCTGTGACCTGTACCAGTATAAACATTTATATCTGCACGTGTTAAAGCTAAAATCTAGGATCCAGCCAGGTGATGGTGGCAGACACCTTTAATCCCGGCACTGGGAAGACAGAGGCAGGTGGATGTCTGTGAGTTTTAGGCCAACCTGGTTTACAGAATGAATTCTAGGACAGCCAAGGCTACACAGAGAAACCTTGTCTCAAACTCCCTTTCCCCCAAGAAATCTAGGATTCTTCACCCGTGAGAAAGAATGTGCATTGTTATCTCACCGAGTCTTGCTTACTTTTGCTCAATACGGGGATCTCTAGTTCTGTCCACTTTCCTGCATGTTGCAGGAGGTCCTTCCGCTCCTCCAGCCAATACCTGCAGGTGCCACAACTCAGTTTCCTTGTGGCTGAGTAGAAAACTGTTCCAAAAGCACTTGTTTTGCCAGATGTGGTATTTAAAACTTCTGGGAGATACTTGTGTGAGAATTAGGGGTGGTGGTGGAGGGAGAGGGAGAGATACACGTCGTTATACACAAAAGCCCATGTAACTCAGTGACATTTAAGTTTTCTCAGTAGAAAAGATAAGCGGTTTCCATTGCCCCCAAGCATCTTACTTATTAAACGGTCATTCGAGCTCTATCGGCAAGTCCTGGAAAAAAAAAAAAAAAACAGGGTAGAAACAGCATTTAGTACAGCCAGTCCTGGCAAACTCTCTCTAGCCCTTGTTGGCATAAGGTGTTGTGGATGATAGAAGCCAATTGAGGGAGCAGTAGAGAACAAAATGACATGGTCAAAGCCCAATAGTGGCGCTAATAGAGTCTGTCCTGGCCCCTGTGTGACTGTACCAGTGGGAAGCCAGATCTTGACCTTGGGAATAGGAACCTCTGTGTTGCTGAGTACAGAAGGGGAGGGAGGTAGCCAAGGGCCATGGCAAGACTTTTTTTCCACAAGTCTATACTCTTTGGGGAGTCTCTAGTTCTCCCTCAAGCAACAGCTCGAAGAGAGGGTTCCACGCTTGGCCCTGAGGGCTTTGTTAGATACTCTGAGGCTCTTTTGAGGCGAGCAGAAGCCTACTAATAGCAGCTTCCCATCTGCAGTTTCAGTGGGACACTTGAAAAGCTCGCCTCGTTCTGTTTGGTTCATCCTTTGGCACCTTGCAGATTAATTTCTTCATATGTAATACATGGCAGCTCCCAGTTACCCAGAGAGATTTTTAAAGCATGAAGATCTGGCTCACAAGACATTGGCAGAGCCACAGCCCATGTGCACAAATTACGTCTGTTACAAATTAACATGATATTCCGGATCTCATGTTGGATTTGGGTGCCATGGAAAAGTCTATAAAGCACTTGACATGACTTTAGATTCCAACAGCCTTGACATCAAACTGTGGTATACTTTGCACATTAATACTGTTTGCCTTCAGATGAATCAAGAAGATAGTTTATCGGGTCTGCAGAGAAGCTCCTTCCAGGAGCCCTGCAGAGCTCACCAGGAGCTTGAGGGTCCTCCTTCAGGACATGTGTGCCTGAGTTCAGAACAGTGCACAGACACCTGTCTAGATGGCCAGACTGCTGTGCCAGAACATAGCTGCAAGTGCAGCTTGTTTCCTCTGAGTAGAGCAAAGGGGGGTGGTCAAGTTCATGGTGTACTGGATCTGCCCATGGGTGATTATCAAAATTATCAAAATTGTCTATTATTAATAAAAACTCGGGAGTCAGATAGTGAGATAAAAATCTTATTGATCAAGAATGGAGCAGGGAATGACCAGCTGACCCTCTCTCTCCGCCTTCCCAGATCAAAAAGATGTGTGAATCTTTTAAGCTCCTCCCTGTTCTTTTCTGTACCTTTCTGTTGTATCATATTTTGGGTCCTCCAAATTCTCTATGTTAATTTTGGTCAGCTAGTCATGGACTCTGCCTCCTGATTCAAGGTTGACTTTATTAGAAGTTTCAGAGTGTCACAGAGCAATCAAATATATGGCAACATTTCCCTTTTTTGTCTAAATAGAAAGGAAAGATTCTAAATATAACATAATGAAACTATGTACAATAATAATTATCAGGTAAGAGTTACATTTAAAATGTCCAATTTGTATTTGTCAAATTAAGAAAAATTACTCTATTAATGGTGTGGAACAAATGTGTATATTCTGTCAGTTATATTTTAAATAAATGCTGATTGGCCAGTAGCCAGGCAAGAAGTATAGATGGGACAACCAGACAGGAAGTAGAGGCAAGTCAAGGAGAACAGGAGAATTCTGGAAAGAAGGAAGCCCATTCCTCCACAGTCCTTGCCCTGACACAGAAGAAGGAAGATGTGACTGCCTCACTGAAAAAGGTACCAAGCCTTGTGGCTAGCATAGATAAGAATAATAGGTTGATATAAGTTATAAAAGTTAAGAAGAAGCCTGAGCTAATGGGTCAACCAGTTTATGATTAATGTAGACCTCTGTGATTTTCTTTGGGACTTAACAATTGTGGGAACCTAGCAGGACAGAAAACCTCAGAAAACATATTAACTATCCTATCTTGATGAGTTCAAAGTCTTCTACCTAAATCACTTTCTATCATAACTTCTATTACCTTACCATCATAAGATATCTTTTTAGTTCTTAAACCGTTTTCTTAGATAAACACCTTAAGTTTTTATGTCTCTCATCCTTATAAACTTTATATCTCTTTTGTAAGTTCTTTTTTGAATTTGGTAAGAAAAAACTATATAACTATCCAACAAATGGTGCCTAACATGCGGACGAACGCATTTATATAGTCTTCAACCCCATCAAAGATCTGAGAAGGGAAATAATGTTAACTGGGTAATTAGGAAGTTCAGTAAAACAACTTCCAAAACATGCAACAAATCACAGAGACAACTAGCTACCTGGGCAATCACCCAAAGTCATGTTTGCAGCGTTGAAGCAACCAACTTTGGCTAAGGCCTAACATAACTGACATACCATTTTCAAAGGCAAGCAACTTTTCAAAACTATCTTACCCTGTCTTGGCAGGATATGACAGTCCTGTTTTAT